>NW_027142036.1:152500-155000 GCF_036365525.1 Heterodontus francisci | reverse complement strand
TATATATAGAGACACACAAACACCACAGTCCAGGCCCTGATACTTATATATATACACACACACACCACAGTCCAGACCCTAATACTGATATATATATATATATATACACACAAACACCACAGTCCAGACCCTGATACTTATATATATATACACAAACACCACAGTCCAGACCCTGATACCTATATATGTACACACAAACAGCACAGTCCAGACCCTGATACTTTTATATATATATACACACAAACACCACAGTCCAGGCCCTGATACTTATATATATATACACACACAAACACCACTGTCCAGACCCTGATACTTATATATATACACACACACCACAGTCCAGGCCCTGATACTTATATATATACACAAACACCACAGTCCAGGCCCTGATACTTATATATATATACACACACACAGACACCACAGTCCAGGCCCTGATACTTATATATATACACAAACACCACAGTCCAGGCCCTGATACTTATATATATATATACACACACACACACCACAGTCCAGGCCCTGATACTTATATATATACACAAACACCACAGTCCAGGCCCTGATACTTATATATATACACACACACCACAGTCCAGGCCCTGAGACTTATATATATATATACACACACACCACAGTCCAGGCCCTGAGACTTATATATATACACAAACACCACAGTCCAGGCCCTGATACTTAAATATATATATATATATACACACAAACACCACAGTCCAGGCCCTGATACTTATATATATACACACACACAAACCACAGTCCAGGCCCTGATACTTATATATATACACACGCACAAACCACAGTCCAGGCCCTGATACTTATATATATACACAAGCACCACAGTCCAGGCCCTGATACTTATATATGTATACACACACACACACCACAGTCCAGGCCCTGATACTTATATATATACACAAACACCACAGTCCAGGCCCTGATACTTATATATATATACACACACACACACACCACAGTCCAGGCCCTGATACTTATATATATACACACAAACACCACAGTCCAGGCCCTGATACTTATATATATACACACACACCACAGTCCAGGCCCTGAGACTTATATATATATATACACACAAACACCACAGTCCAGGCCATGATTCTTATATATATATATACACACACACACCACAGTCCAGGCCCTGAGACTTATATATATACACAAACACCACAGTCCAGACCCTGATACTTATATATATACACACACAAACACCACAGTCCAGGCCCTGATACTTATATATATACACACACACAAACACCACAGTCCAGGCCCTGATACTTATATATATATATACACACACACCACAGTCCAGGCCCTGATACTTATATATATGTACACACACCACAGTCCAGACCCTGATACTTATATATATACACAAACACCACAGTCCAGGCCCTGAGACTTATATATATATATACACACACACACCACAGTCCAGGCCCTGATACTTATATATATGTACACACACCACAGTCCAGACCCTGATACTTATATATATACACAAACACCACAGTCCAGGCCCTCAGACTTATATATATATACACACAAACACCACAGTCCAGGCCCTGAGACTTGTATATATATACACACACACACCACAGTCCAGGCCCTGATACTTATATATATGTACACACACCACAGTCCAGACCCTGATACTTATATATATACACAAACACCGCAGTCCAGGCCCTGAGACTTATATATATATACACACACACACCACAGTCCAGGCCCTGAGACTTATATATATATACACACACACACCACAGTCCAGGCCCTGATACTTATATATATACACACACAAACACCACAGTCCAGACCCTGATACTTATATATATACACAAACACCACAGTCCAGGCCCTGAGACTTATATATATACACACACACAGCACAGTCCTGGCCCTGAGACTTATATATATATGCACACACACACCACAGTCCAGGCCCTGATACTTATATATCTACACACACACCACAGTCCAGGCCCTGATACTTATATATATACACACACACACCACAGTCCAGGCCCTGATACTTATATATATACACACACACCACAGTCCAGGCCCTGATACTTATATATATATATACACACACCACAGTCCAGGCCCTGAGACTTATATATATATACACACACACACCACAGTCCAGGCCCTGATACTTATATATATACACACACACACCACAGTCCTGGCCCTGATACTTATATATATACACACACACCACAGTCCAGGCCCTGAGAATTATATATATATATACACACACACACACCACAGTCCAGGCCCTGATACTTATATATATACACAAACACCACAGTCCAGGCCCTGAGACTTATATATATATATATATATACACACAAACACCACAGTCCAGACCCTGATACTTATATATATAAACACAAACACCGCAGTCCAGACCCTGATACTTATATATATACACAAACACCACAGTCCAGGCCCTCAGACT
>NW_027142036.1:117500-147500 GCF_036365525.1 Heterodontus francisci | reverse complement strand
AACACCACAGTCCAGGCCCTGATACTTATATATATATACACACACAAACACCACAGTCCAGGCCCTGATACTTATATATATACACACACACACACCACAGTCCAGACCCTGAGACTTATATATATATACACACACAAATACCACAGTCCTGGCCCTGATACTTATATATATATAGACACACACAAACACCACAGTCCAGGCCCTGAGACTTATATATATACACAAACACCACAGTCCAGGCCCTGATACTTATATATAAACACAAACACCACAGTCCAGGCCCTGAGACTTATATATATATACACACACAAACACCACAGTCCAGGCCCTGAAACTTATATATATACACAAACATCACAGTCCAGGCCCTGATAATTATATATATACACACACACCACCGTCCAGGCCCTGAGACTTATATATATATACACACACACCTCAGTCCGGGCCCTGATACTTATATATATACACAAACACCACAGTCCAGGCCCTGATACTTATATGTATATATACTCACACACACACACCACAGTCCAGGCCCTGATACTTATATATATACACAAACACCACAGTCCAGGCCCTGATACTTATATATATACACACACACCACAGTCCAGGCCCTGAGACTTATATATATATACACACACACAAACACCACAGTCCAGGCCCTGATACTTATATATATACACAAACACCACAGTCCAGGCCCTGATACTTATATATATACACAAACACCACAGTCCAGACCCTGAGACTTATATATATATACACACACACACCACAGTCCAGGCCCTGATACTTATATATATACACACACACCACAGTCCAGGCCCTGAGACTTATATATATAAACAAACACCACAGTCCAGGCCCTGATACTTATATATATACACAAACACCACAGTCCAGGCCCTGATACTTATATATATACACACACAAATACCACAGTCCAGGCCCTGATACTTATATATATATACACACACACAAACACCGCAGTCCATGCCCTGAGACTTATATATATACACACACACCACAGTCCAGGCCCTGATACTTATAAAAACACAAACACCACAGTCCAGGCCCTGAGACTTATATATATATATATACACACACACCACAGTCCAGACCCTGATACTTATATATATACACAAACACCACAGTCCAGGCCCTGATATATATATATATATATATATATACACACACAAACACCACAGTCCAGGCCCTGATACCTGTATATATACACACACAATCACCACAGTCCAGACCCTGATACTTATAAAAATACACACACACCACAGTCCAGGCCCTGATACTTATATATATGCACAAACACCACAGTCCAGACCCTGATACTTATATGTAAAGAACAAAGAACAAAGATAATTACAGCACAGGAACAGGCCCTTCGGCCCTCCAAGCCTGCGCCGATCCAGATCCTCTCTCTAAACATGTCGCCTATTTTCTAAGCTTCTGTATCTCTTTTCTTCCTGCCCATTCATGTATCTGTCTAGATACATCTTAAAAGACTCCATCGTGCCCGCATCTACCACCTCCGCTGGCAATGCGTTCCAGGTGCCCACCACCCTCTGCGTAAAGAACTTTCCACGCATATCCCCCCTAAACTTTTCCCCTTTCACTTTGAACTCGTGTCCTCTAGTAATTGAAACCCCCACTCTGGGAAAAAGCTTCTTGCTATCCACCCTGTCTATACCTCTCATGATTTTGTACACCTCAATCAGGTCCCCCCTCAACCTCCGTCTTTCTAATGAAAATAATCCTAATCTACTCAACCTCTCTTCATAGCTAGCGCCCTCCAAACCAGGCAACATCCTGGTGAACCTCCTCTGCACCCTCTCCAAAGCATCCACATCCTTTTGATAATGTGGCGACCAGAACTGTACGCAGTATTCCAAATGTGGCCGAACCAAAGTCCTGTACAACTGTAACATGACCTGCCAACTCTTGTACTCAATGCCCCGTCCGATGACGGAAGGCATGCCGTATGCCTTCTTGACCACTCTATTTACCTGCGTTGCCACCTTCAGGGAACAATGGACCTGAACACCCAAATCTCTCTGGACATCAATTTTCCCCAGGACTTTTCCATTTACTGTATAGTTCACTCTTGAATTGGATCTTCCAAAATGCATCACCTCGCATTTGCCCTGATTGAACTCCATCTGCCATTTCTCTGCCCAACTCTCCAATCTATCTATATTCTGCTGTATTCTCTGACAGTCCCCTTCACTATCTGCTACTCCACCAATCTTAGTGTCGTCTGCAAATTTGCTAATCAGTCCACCTATACTTTCCTCCAAATCATTAATGTATATCACAAACAGCAGTGGTCCCAGCACAGATCCCTGTGGAACACCACTGGTCACACGTCTCCAGTTTGAGAAACTCCCTTCTACTGCTGCTCTCTGTCTCCTGTTGCCCAGCCAGTTCTTTATCCATCTCGCTAGTACACCTTGGACCCCAAGCGCCTTCACTTTCTCCATCAGCCTGCCATAGGGAACCTTATCAAACGCCTTACTTAAGTCCATGTATATGACATCGACAGCCCTTCCCTCATCAATCAACTTTGTCACTTCCTCAAAGAATTCTATTAAGTTGGTGAGACATGACCTTCCCTGCACAAAACCATGTTGCCTATCACTGATGAGCCCATTTTCTTCCAAATGGGAATAGATCCTATCCCTCAGTATCTTCTCCAGCAGCTTCCCTAGCACTGACGTCAGGCTCACCGGTCTATAATTACCTGGATTATCCCTGCTACCCTTCTTAAACAAGGGGACAACATTAGCAATTCTCCAGTCCTCCGAGACCTCACCCGTGTTTAAGGATGCTGCAAAGATATCTGTGAAGGCCCCAGCTATTTCCTCTCTCGCTTCCCTCAGTAACCTGGCATAGATCCCATCCGGACCTGGGGACTTGTCCACCTTAATGCCCTTTAGAATACCCAACACTTCCTCCCTCCTTATGCCGACTTGACCTATATATATATGCACACACAAACACCACAGTCCAGGCCCTGATACTTTTTATATACACACACAAACACCACAGTCCAGACCCTTATACTTATATATATATATATAAACACACACAAACACCACAGTCCAGGCCCTGATACTTATATATATACACACACAAACACCACAGTCCAGACCCTGATACTTATATAAATACACACACACACCACAGTCCAGGCCCTGATTGTGTGTGTATATATATATATATATATATAAATATACACACACAAACACCACAGTCCAGGCCCTGAGACTTATAAATATACACTCACACCACAGTCCAGGCCCTGATACTTATATATATGCACAAACACCACAGTCCAGGCCCTGAGACTTATATATATATATACACAAACACCACAGTCCAGGCCCTGAGACTTATATATATATACACACACAAACACCACAGTCCAGACCCTGATACTTATATATATATATACACACACACCACAGTCCAGGCCCTGATACTTATATATATATACACACAAACACCACAGTCCAGGCCCTGATACTTATATATATACACAAACACCACAGTCCAGGCCCTGAGACTTATATATATATATATATACACAAACACCACAGTCCAGGCCCTGAGACTTATATATATATACACACTCAAACACCACAGTCCAGGCCCTGAGACTTATATATATATACACACACAAACACCACAGTCCAGACCCTGATACTTATATATATACACACACACCACAGTCCAGGCCCTGATACTTATATATATACACAAACACCACAGTCCAGGCCCTGACACTTATATATATACACACACACCACAGTCCAGACCCTGATACTTATATATATATATATACACACACAGACACCACAGTCCAGGCCCTGAGACTTATATATATATACACACACAAACACCACAGTCCAGACCCTGATACTTATATATATACACACACACCACAGTCCAGGCCCTGATACTTATATATATACACAAACACCACAGTCCAGGCCCTGACACTTATATATATACACACACACCACAGTCCAGACCCTGATACTTATATATATACACAAACACCACAGTCCAGGCCCTGATACTTATATATATACACACACAAACACCACAGTCCAGTCACTGATACTTATATATATACACACACACAAACACCACAGTCCAGGCCCTGACACTTATATATATACACAAACACCACAGTCCAGGCCCTGAGACTTATATATATATATATATACACAAACACCACAGTCCAGGCCCTGAGACTTATATATATATACACACACAAACACCACAGTCCAGACCCTGATACTTATATATATACACACACACCACAGTCCAGGCCCTGATACTTATATATATACACAAACACCACAGTCCAGGCCCTGAGACTTATATATATATATACACAAACACCACAGTCCAGGCCCTGAGACTTATATATATATACACACACACAAACACCACAGTCCAGGCCCTGAGACTTATATATATACACACACACCACAGTCCAGACCCTGATACTTATATATATACACACACACCACAGTCCAGACCCTGATACTTATATATATATATATATACACACAAACACCACAGTCCAGGACCTGATACTTATATATATACACACACACCACAGACCAGACCCTGATACTTATATATATAAACACACACCACAGTCCAGGCCCTGATACTTATATATATATACACAAACACCACAGTCCAGGCCCTGATACTTATATACACACACAAACACCACAGACCAGACCCTGATACTTATATATATACACACACACACCACAGTCCAGACCCTGATACTTATATATATACACAAACACCACAGTCCAGGCCCTGATACTTACATATATATATACACACACACCACAGTCCAGGCCCTGATACTTATATATATATATACACAAACACACCACAGTCCAGGCCCTGCTACTTATATATATACACAAACACCACAGTCCAGGCCCTGATACTTATATAAAAACACACACAAACACCACAGTCCAGACCCTGATACTTATATATATATATACACACACACAGCACAGTCCAGGCCCTGACACTTATATATATACACACACACCACAGTCCAGACCCTGATACTTATATATATACACAAACACCACAGTCCAGGCCCTGATACTTATATATATACACACACAAACACCACAGTCCAGGCCCTGAGACTTATATATATATATACACAAACACCACAGTCCAGGCCCTGAGACTTATATATATATATACACACGCAAACACCACAGTCCAGACCCTGATACTTATATATATACACACACACCACAGTCCAGGCCCTGATACTTATATATATACACAAACACCACAGTCCAGGCCCTGAGACTTATATATATATATATACACAAACACCACAGTCCAGGCCCTGAGACTTATATATATATATACACACACAAACACCACAGTCCAGGCCCTGAGACTTATATATATATACACACTACACAGTCCAGGCCCTGATACTTATATATATACACACACACAAACACCACAGTCCAGTCCCTGATACTTATATATATACACAAACACCACAGTCCAGGCCCTGATACTTATATATATACACACACACCACAGTCCAGACCCTGATACTTATATATATATATACACACACAAACACCACAGTCCAGGACCTGATACTTATATATATACACACACACCACAGTCCAGACCCTGATACTTATATATATAAACACACACCACAGTCCAGGCCCTGATACTTATATATATACACAAACACCACAGTCCAGGCCCTGATACTTATATACACACACAAACACCACAGACCAGACCCTGATACTTATATATATACACACACACACCACAGTCCAGACCCTGATACTTATATATATACACAAACACCACAGTCCAGGCCCTGATACTGATATACACACACAAACACCACAGTCCAGACCCTGATACTTACATATATATATACACACACACCACAGTCCAGGCCCTGATACTTATATATATATACACACACACACCACAGTCCAGGCCCTGATACTTATATATATACACAAACACCACAGTCCAGGCCCTGATACTTATATAAAAACACACACAAACACCACAGTCCAGACCCTGATACTTATATATATATATATACACACACACAGCACAGTCCAGGCCCTGATACTTATATATATACACAAACACCACTGTCCAGGCCCTGAGACATATATATATATACACACACCACAGTCCAGACCCTGATCCTTATATATATATACACAAACACACCACAGTCCAGACCCTGATACTTATATATATACACAAACACCACAGTCCAGGCCCTGATACTGATATACACACACAAACACCACAGTCCAGACCCTGATACTTATATATATATATATATATATAAACACAAACACCACAGTCCAGACCCTGATACTTATATATGTACACACACAAACACCACAGTCCAGACCCTGATACTTACATATATATATATACACACACACCACAGTCCAGGCCCTGATACTTATATATATATACACACACAAACACCACAGTCCAGGCCCTGATACTTATATATATACACACACACAAACACCACAGTCCAGACCCTGATACTTATATATATATATATATATACACACACACACCACAGTCCAGACCCTGATACTTATATATATATATATACACAAACACCACAGTCCAGGCCCTGAGACATGTATATATACACACACCACAGTCCAGACCCTGATCCTTATATATATACACAAACACCACAGTCCAGACCCTGATACTTACATATATATATACACACACACCACAGTCCAGGCCCTGATACTTATATATATATACACACACACACCACAGTCCAGGCCCTGATACTTATATATATACACAAACACCACAGTCCAGGCCCTGATACTTATATAAAAACACACACAAACACCACAGTCCAGACCCTGATACTTATATATATATATATACACACACACAGCACAGTCCAGGCCCTGATACTTATATATATACACAAACACCACTGTCCAGGCCCTGAGACATATATATATATACACACACCACAGTCCAGACCCTGATCCTTATATATATATACACAAACACACCACAGTCCAGACCCTGATACTTATATATATACACAAACACCACAGTCCAGGCCCTGATACTGATATACACACACAAACACCACAGTCCAGACCCTGATACTTATATATATATATATATAAACACAAACACCACAGTCCAGACCCTGATACTTATATATGTACACACACAAACACCACAGTCCAGACCCTGATACTTACATATATATATATACACACACACCACAGTCCAGGCCCTGATACTTATATATATACACACACAAACACCACAGTCCAGGCCCTGATACTTATATATATACACACACACAAACACCACAGTCCAGACCCTGATACTTATATATATATATATATATACACACACACACCACAGTCCAGACCCTGATACTTATATATATATATATACACAAACACCACAGTCCAGGCCCTGAGACATGTATATATACACACACCACAGTCCAGACCCTGATCCTTATATATATACACAAACACCACAGTCCAGGCCCTGATACTTATATAAAAACACACACAAACACCACAGTCCAGACCCTGATACTTATATATATATATACACACACACAGCACAGTCCAGGCCCTGATACTTATATATATACACAAACACCACAGTCCAGGCCCTGAGACATATATATATATACGCACACCACAGTCCAAACCCTGATACTTATATATATACACAAATACCACAGTCCAGGCCCTGATACTTATATATATGCACAAACACCACAGTCCAGACCCTGATACTTATATATATATATACACACACACACACCACAGTCCAGACCCTGAAACTTATATATATATATACAAACACACACCACAGTCCAGGCCCTGATACTTATATATATACACACACACCACAGTCCAGGCCCTGATACTTATATATATATACACACACACACACACCACAGTCCAGGCCCTGATAATTATATATATATATATACACACACACCACAGTCCAGGCCCTGATACTTATATATATACACAAACACCACAGTCCAGGCCCTGATACTTATATAAAAACACACACAAACACCACAGTCCAGACCCTGATACTTATATATATACACACACACCACAGTCCAGGCCCTGATACTTATATATATACACACACACACCACAGTCCAGGCCCTGATACTACGATATATATACACAAACACCACAGTCCAGGCCCTGAGACTTCTATATATATACACACACCACAGTCCAGACCCTGATACTTATATATATATACACAAATACCACAGTCCAGGCCCTGATACTTATATATATACACAAACACCACAGTCCAGGCCCTGATACTTATATATATATATACACAAACACCACAGTCCAGGCCCTGATACGTATATATATACACACACACAAACACCACAGTCCAGACCCTGATACTTATATATATATATACACACATACTCCACAGTCCAGGCCCTGATACTTATATATATACACAAACACCACAGTCCAGGCCCTGAGACATGTATATATACACACACCACAGTCCAGACCCTGATCCTTATATATATACACAAACACCACAGTCCAGGCCCTGATACTTATATAAAAACACACACAAACACCACAGTCCAGACCCTGATACTTATATATATATATATACACACACACACCACAGTCCAGGCCCTGATACTTATATATATACACAAACACCACAGTCCAGGCCCTGAGACATATATATATACACACACCACAGTCCAGACCCTGATCCTTATATATCTACACAAACACCACAGTCCAGACCCTGATACTTATATATATATATATACACACACACACCACAGTCCAGGCCCTGATACTTATATATATACACAAACACCACAGTCCAGGCCCTGAGACATATATATATACACACACCACAGTCCAGACCCTGATACTTATATATATACACAAACACCACAGTCCAGGCCCTGAGACATATATATATACACACACCACAGTCCAGACCCTGATCCTTATATATATACACACACACCACAGTCCAGGCCCTGATACTGAGATATATATATACTCAAACACCACAGTCCAGGCCCTGAGACTTCTATATATATACACACACCACAGTCCAGACCCTGATACTTATATATATACACAAACACCACAGTCCAGGCCCTGAGACATATATATATACACACACACACCACAGTCCAGACCCTGATACTTATATATATATATATACAAACACACACCACAGTCCAGGCCCTGATACTTATATATATAGACACACACACACCACAGTCCAGGCCCTGATACTTATATATATACACACACACACACCACAGTCCAGGCCCTGATACTTATATATATATATACACAAACACCACAGTCCAGGCCCTGATACTTATATATATATATACACAAACACCACAGTCCAGGCCCTGATACTTATATATATACACACACACCACAGTCGAGGCCCTGATAATTATATACACACACACACACCACAGTCCAGACCCTGATACTTATATATATACACAAACACCACAGTCCAGACCCTGATACTTATATATATACACAAACACCACAGTCCAGACCCTGATACTTATATATACACACACACACCACAGTCCAGGCCCTGATACTTATATATATACACACACACCACAGTCCAGGCCCTGATACTTATATATATACACACACACACACACACCACAGTTCAGGCTCTGATACTTATATATATACACACGCAAACACCACAGTCCAGGCCCTGAGACATATATATATACACACACCACAGTCCAGACCCTGATCCTTATATATATACACAAACACCACAGTCCAGGCCCTGATACTTATATATATACACACACAAACACCACAGTCCAGACCCTGATACTTATAAATATATATACAAACACACCACAGTCCAGGCCCTGATACTGAGATATATATACTCAAACACCACAGTCCAGGCCCTGAGACTTCTATATATATACACACACCACAATCCAGACCCTGATACTTATATATATACACAAACACCACAGTCCAGGCCCTGATACTTATATATATATACACAAACACCACAGTCCAGACCCTGATACTTATATATATATATACACACACACACCAGAGTCCAGACCCTGATACTTATATATATATATACAAATACACACCACAGTCCAGGCCCTGATACTTATATATATATCCACACACACCACAGTCCAGGCCCTGATACTTATATATATACACACACACACACCACAGACCAGGCCCTGATAATTATATATATATATACACACACACCACAGTCCAGGCCCTGATACTTATATATATATATATATATACACAAACACCACAGTCCAGGCCCTGATACTTATATATATATACACAAACACCACAGTCCAGGCCCTGATACTTATATATATATACACAAGCACCACAGTCCAGGCCCTGATACTTATATATATACACACAC
Organism: Heterodontus francisci; assembly: GCF_036365525.1. Lineage (NCBI taxonomy): Eukaryota > Metazoa > Chordata > Chondrichthyes > Heterodontiformes > Heterodontidae > Heterodontus > Heterodontus francisci. The sequence goes on along the minus strand of NW_027142036.1, from coordinate 136,913 downwards.
ACCACAGTCCAGACCCTGATAATTATATACACACACACACACCACAGTCCAGACCCTGATACTTATATATACACACACACACCACAGTCCAGGCCCTGATACTTATATATATACACACACACCACAGTCCAGGCCCTGATACTTATATATATACACAAACACCACAGTCCAGGCCCTGATACTTATATATATATATATACACACACACCACAGTCCAGGCCCTAATACTTATATATATATATACACACACAAACACCACAGTCCAGGCCCTGATACTTATATATATATATACACACACACCACAGTCCAGGCCCTGATACTTATATATATACACACACAAACACCACAGTCCAGGCCCTGATACTTATATATATACACACACACACACACCACAGTTCAGGCTCTGATACTTATATATATACACACACAAACACCACAGTCCAGGCCCTGAGACTTATATATATACACACAAAAACACCACAGTCCAGGCCCTGATACTTATATGTATACACAAACACCACAGTCCAGGCCCTGATACTTATATATATACACAAACACCACAGTCCAGACCCTGATACTTATATATATACACAAACACCACAGTCCAGGCCTTGATACTTATATATATACACACACACCACAGTCCAGAGCCTGATACTTATATATATACACACACACCACAGTCCAGGCCCTGATACTTATATATATACACAAACACCACAGTCCAGGCCCTGATACTTATATATATATACACAAACACCACAGTCCAGGCCCTGATACTTATATATATACACACACATCACAGTCCAGACCCTGATACTTATATATATACACACACACCACAGTCCAGACCCTGATACTTATATATATACACAAACACCACAGTCCAGGCCCTGATACTTATATATATACACACACACCACGGTCCAGGCCCTGATACTTATATATATACACAAACACCACAGTCCAGACCCTGATACTTATATATATATATACAAACACACACCACAGTCCAGGCCCTGATACTTATATATATATATATACACACACACCACAGTCCAGGCCCTGATACTTATATATATATATATACACACACACCACAGTCCAGGCCCTGATAATTATATATATATATACACAAACACCACAGTCCAGGCCCTGATACTTATATATATATATACACAAACACCACAGTCCAGGCCCTGATACTTATATATCTATACACACACCACAGTCCAGACCCTGATACTTATATATATATACTCACACCACAGTCCAGGCCCTGATACTTATATATATACACACACACACAAACACCACAGTCCAGGCCATGATACTTATATATATACACACACACAAACACCACAGTCCAGGCCCTGATACTTATATATATACATACACAAACACCACAGTCCAGACCCTGATACTTATATATATACACAAACACCACAGTCCAGGCCCTGAGACTTATATATATATATACACACACACACCACAGTCCAGGCCCTGAGACTTATATATATATACACACAAACACCACAGTCCAGACCCTGATACTTATATATATACACACACACCACAGTCCAGGCCCTGATACTTATATATATATATATACACACACACCACAGCAAGGCCCTGATACTTACATATATACACACACACCACAGTCCAGGCCCTGAGAATTATATATATATACACAGACACCGCAGTCCAGGCCCTGATACTTATATATATACACATCCACATCACAGTCCTGGCCCTGATACTTATATATATACACGCACACCACAGTCCAGGCCCTGATACTTATATATATATATATATATACACACACACCACAGTCCAGGCCCTGATACTTATATATATATACACACACACACACCACAGTCCAGGCCCTGATACTTATATAGATACACACACAAACACCACCGTCCAGGCCCTGATACTTATATATATATACACACACACCACAGTCCAGACCCTGATACTTATATATATATACACACACACCACAGTCCAGGCCCTGATACTTATATGGATACACACACAAACACCACCGTCCAGGCCCTGATACTTATATATATACACACACACCACAGTCCAGGCCCTGATACTTATATATATATATAAACACACACCACAGTCCAGACCCTGATACTTATATATATACACAAACACCACAGTCCAGGCCCTGAGACGTATATATATACACACACACTCCACAGTCCAGGCCCTGAGACTTATATATATATACACACACACACCACAGTATAGGCCCTGATACTTATATATATACACACACACCACAGTCCAGGCCCTGATACTTATATATATACACACACACCACAGTCCAGGCCCTGATACTTATATATATATATACACACACACCACAGCAAGGCCCTGATACTTATATATATACACACACACACCACAGTCCAGGCCCTGAGAATTATATATATACACACAGACACCGCAGTCCAGGCCCTGATACTTATATATATACACATCCACACCACAGTCCTGGCCCTGATACTTATATATATACACACACACACCACAGTCCCGGCCCTGATACTTATATATATACACACACACACCACAGTCCAGGCCCTTTTACTTATATATATACACACACACCACAGTCCAGGCCCTGATACTTATATAGATACACACACAAACACCACCGTCCAGCCCCTGATACTTATATATATACACACACACCACAGTCCAGGCCCTGATACTTATATATATATATCTAAACACACACCACAGTCCAGACCCTGATACTTATATATATACACACACACCACAGTCCAGGCCCTGATACTTATATATATATATCTAAACACACACCACAGTCCAGACCCTGATACTTATATATATACACTCACACCACAGTCCAGGCCCTGATACTTATATATTTACACACACACAAACACCACAGTCCAGGTCATGATACTTACATATATACACACACACAAACACCACAGTCCAGGCCCTGATACTTATATATATATACATACACAAACACCACAGTCCAGACCCTGATACTTATATATATACACAAACACCACAGTCCAGACCCTGATACTTATATATATATATATACACACAAACACCACAGTCGAGGCCCTGAGACTTATATATATATATATATATATATACACACAAACAGCACAGTCCAGACCCTGATACTTATATATATACACACACACCACAGTCCAGGCCCTGATACTTATATAGATACACACACAAACACCACCGTCCAGGCCCTGATACTTATATATATACACACACACCACAGTCCAGGCCCTGATACTTATATATATATATACACACACACCACAGTCCAGGCCCTGATACTTATATATATATATACACACACACCACAGTCCAGGCCCTGATACTTATATATATATACACACACACCACAGTCCAGGCCCTGATAATTATATATATATATATACACAAACACCACAGTCCAGGCCCTGATACTTATATATATATATACACAAACACCACAGTCCAGGCCCTGATACTTATATATTTATACACACACCACAGTCCAGACCCTGATACTTATATATATATACTCACACCACAGTCCAGGCCCTGATACTTATATATATACACACACACACAAACACCACAGTCCAGGCCATGATACTTATATATATACACACACAAACACCACAGTCCAGGCCCTGATACTTATATATATACATACACAAACACCACAGTCCAGACCCTGATACTTATATATACACACAAACACCACAGTCCAGGCCCAGAGACTTATATATATATACACACAAACACCACAGTCCAGACCCTGATACTGATATATATATATACACACACACCACAGTCCAGGCCCTGATACTTATATAGATACACACACAAACACCACCGTCCAGGCCCTGATACTTATATATATATACACACACACCACAGTCCAGGCCCTGATACTTATATATATACACAAACACCACAGTCCAGGCCCTGAGACTTATATATATATACACACACACACCACAGTCCAGGCCCTGAGACTTATATATATATACACACACACACCACAGTCCAGGCCCTGATACTTATATATATACACACACACCACAGTCCAGGCCCTGATACTTATATATATATATATATACACACACACCACAGCAAGGCCCTGAGAATTATATATATATACAGACACCGCAGTCCAGGCCCTGATACTTATATATATACACATCCACACCACAGTCCTGGCCCTGATACTTATATATATACACACACACCACAGTCCAGGCCCTGATTCTTTTATATATATATATATATACACACACACCACAGTCCAGGCCCTGATACTTATATATATATACACACACACACCACAGTCCAGGCCCTGATACTTATATAGATACACACACAAACACCACCGTCCAGGCCCTGATACTTATATATATACACACACACCACAGTCCAGACCCTGATACTTATATATATATACACACACACCACAGTCCAGGCCCTGATACTTATATGGATACACACACAAACACCACCGTCCAGGCCCTGATACTTATATATATACACACACACCACAGTCCAGGCCCTGATACTTATATATATATATATATAAACACACACCACAGTCCAGACCCTGATACTTATATATATACACAAACACCACAGTCCAGGCCCTGAGACTTATATATATACACACACACTCCACAGTCCAGGCCCTGAGACTTATATATATATACACACACACACCACAGTATAGGCCCTGATACTTATATATATACACACACACCACAGTCCAGGCCCTGATACTTATATATATATATACACACACACCACAGCAAGGCCCTGATACTTATATATATACACACACACACCACAGTCCAGGCCCTGAGAATTATATATATACACAGACACCGCAGTCCAGGCCCTGATACTTATATATATACACATCCACACCACAGTCCTGGCCCTGATACTTATATATATACAGACACACACCACAGTCCAGGCCCTGATACTTATATATATACACACACACCACAGTCCAGGCCCTGATACTTATATAGATACACACACAAACACCACCGTCCAGCCCCTGATACTTATATATATACACACACACCACAGTCCAGGCCCTGATACTTATATATATATCTAAACACACACCACAGTCCAGACCCTGATACTTATATATATACACAAACACCACAGTCCAGGCCCTGTGACTTATATATATACACACACACACCACAGTCCAGGCCCTGAGACTTATATATATATACACACACACACCACAGTCCAGGCCCTGATACTTATATATATACACACACACCACAGTCCAGGCCCTGATACTTATATATATATATACACACACACCACAGCAAGGCCCTGAGAATTATATATATACACAGACACCGCAGTCCAGGCCCTGATACTTATATATATACACATCCACACCACAGTCCTGGCCCTGATACTTATATATATACACACACACCACAGTCCAGGCCCTGATACTTATATATATACACACACACACCACAGTCCAGGCCCTGAGACTTATATATATATATACACAGACACACCACAGTCCAGGCCCTGATACTTATATATATATATATATATATGCCCAAACACCACAGTCCAGACCCTGATACTTATATATATACACACACACCACAGTCCAGGCCCTGATACTTATATAGATACACACACAAACACCACAGTCCAGGCCCTGATACTTATATATATACACACACACCACAGTCCAGGCCCTGATACATATATATATACACACACACCACAGTCCAGGCCCTGATACTTATATATATACACAAACACCACAGTCCAGACCCTGATACTTATATATATATATACACAAACACCACAGTCCAGTCCCTGATACTTACATATCTACACACACACCACAGTCCAGACCCTGATACTTATATATATATATATATATATACTCACACCACAGTCCAGGCCCTGATACTTATATATTTACACACACACAAACACCACAGTCCAGGTCATGATACTTACATATATACACACACACAAACACCACAGTCCAGGCCCTGATACTTATATATATACATACACAAACACCACAGTCCAGACCCTGATACTTATATATATATACAAACACACACAACAGTCCAGGCCCTGATACTTATATATATCTATATACACACACACCGCAGTCCAGGCCCTGATACTTATATATATATACACACACACACCACAGTCCAGGCCCTGATAATTATATATATACACAAACACCACAGTCCAGGCCCTGATACTTATATATATATACACAAACACCACAGTCCAGTCCCTGATACTTATATATCTACACACACACCACAGTCCAGACCCTGATACTTATATATATATATATACTCACACCACAGTCCAGGCCCTGATACTTATATATTTACACACACACAAACACCACAGTCCAGGTCATGATACTTACATATATACACACACACAAACACCACAGTCCAGGCCCTGATACTTATATATATACATACACAAACACCACAGTCCAGACTCTGATACTTATATATATATACATACACAAACACCACAGTCCAGACCCTGATACTTGTATATATACACAAACACCACAGTCTAGACCCTGATACTTATATATATATATACACAAACACCACAGTCGAGGCCCTGAGACTTTATATATATATATATATATATATATACACACAAACAGCACAGTCCAGGCCCTGAGACTTCTATATATATACACACAAACACCACAGTCCAGACCCTGATACTTATATATATATACACACACACCACAGTCCAGGCCCTGATACTTATATAGATACACACACAAACACCACCGTCCAGGCCCTGATACTTATATATATACACACACACCACAGTCCAGGCCCTGATACTTATATATATATATATATATATACACACACCACAGTCCAGACCCTGATACTTATATATATACACAAACACCACAGTCCAGGCCCTGATACTTATATATATATATACACACACACCACAGTCCAGGCCCTGATACTTATATATATATATATATATACACACACACACCACAGCAAGGCCCTGATACTTATATATATACACACACACACCACAGTCCAGGCCCTGAGAATTATATATATACACACAGACACCGCAGTCCAGGCCCTGATACTTATATATATACACACACACCACAGTCCCGACCCTGATACATATATAGATACACACACATACCACAGTCCAGGCCCTGATACTTATATAGATACACACACAAACACCACCGTCCAAGCCCTGATACTTATATATATACACACACACCACAGTCCAGACCCTGATACTTATATATATACACACACACCACAGTCCAGGCCCTGATACTTATATATATATATATAAACACACACCACAGTCCAGACACTGATACTTATATATATATATACACACACACACCACAGTCCAGGCCCTGATACTTATATATATACACACACACCACAGTCCAGGCCCTGATACTTATATATATATATATATATATATACACACACACCACAGCAAGGCCCTGATACTTATATATATACACACACACACCACAGTCCAGGCCCTGAGAATTATATATATACACACACACCACAGTCCAGGCCCTGATACTTATATATATACACACACACACCACAGTCCAGGCCCTGAGACTTCTTTATATATACACACACACACCACAGTCCAGGCCCTGATACTTAGATAAATATATACACACAAACACCAAAGTCCAGACCCTGATACTTATATATATACACAAACACCACAGTCCAGGCCCTGAGACTTATATATATGCACAAACACCACAGTCCAGGCCCTGAGACTTATATATATATATATATACACACAAACACCACAGTCCAGACCCTGATACTTATATATATACACACACACCACAGTCCAGGCCCTGATACTTATATAGATACACACACAAACACCACAGTCCAGGCCCTGATACTTATATATATACACACACACCACAGTCCAGGCCCTGATACTTATATATATATACACACACACCACAGTCCAGGCCCTGATACTTATATATATACACAAACACCACAGTCCAGACCCTGATACTTATATATATATATACACACACACACCACAGTCCAGACCCTGATACTTATATATATATATATACAAACACACACCACAGTTCAGGCCCTGATACTTATATATATATATACACACACACCACAGTCCAGGCCCTGATACTTATATATATATATACACACACACACCACAGTCCAGGCCCTGATACTTCTATATATATACACAAACACCACAGTCCAGGCCCTGATACTTATATAGATGCACACACAAACACCACCGTCCAGGCCCTGATACTTATATAGATGCACACACAAACACCACCGTCCAGGCCCTGATACTTATATATATACACACACACCACAGTCCAGACCCTGATACTTATATATATATACACAAACACCACAGTCCAGGCCCTGATACTTATATAGATACACACACACACACCACAGTCCAGGCCCTGATGCTTATATATATATATATGCACACACCACAGTCCAGACCCTGATCCTTATATATATACACACACACCACAGTCCAGGCCCTGATACTTATATATACACACACACACCACAGTCCAGGCCCTGATACTTATATATATATGTATACACACAAACACCACAGTCCAGACCCTGATACTTATATATACACACACACACCACAGTCCAGGCCCTGATACTTATATATATATGTATACACACAAACACCACAGTCCAGACCCTGATACTTATATATATACACACACACCACAGTCCAGGCCCTGATACTTATATATATATATATATATATATACACACACACCACAGTCCAGACCCTGATACTTATATATATACACAAACACCACAGTCCAGGCACTGAGACTTATATATATACACACACACACCACAGTCCAGGCCCTGAGACTTATATATATTTACACACACACACCACAGTCCAGGCCCTGATACTTTATATATATATATATATATACACACACACCACAGTCCAGACCCTGATACTTATATATACACACAAAAACACCACAGTCCAGACCCTGATACTTATATATATACACACACACCACAGTCCAGGCCCTGATACTTATTTAGATACACACACAAACACCACAGTCCAGGCCCTGATACTTATATATATACACACAGAAACACCACAGTCCAGGCCCTGATACTTATATATATATACACACACACACACCACAGTCCAGGCCCAGATACTTATATAGATACACACACAAACACCACAGTCCAGGCCCTGATACGTATATATATATACACACACACCACAGTCCAGGCCCTGATACTTATATATATACACACACACCACAGTCCAGGCCCTGATACTTATATATATATATACACACACCACAGTCCAGGCCCTGATACTTATATATATATATATAAACACACACCACAGTCCAGGCCCTGATACTTATATAGATACACACACAAACACCACAGTCCAGGCCCTGATACTTATATATATATATACACACACCACAGTCCAGACCCTAATACTTATATATATACACAAACACCACTGTCCAGAACCTGATACTTATATATATACACACACACCACAGTCCAGGCCCTGATACTTATATATATATATATACACACACCACAGTCCAGACCCTGATACTTATATATATACACACACACCACAGTCCAGGCCCTGATACTTATATATATATACACACACCACAGTCCATACCCTGATACTTATATATATATACACAAACACCACAGTCCAGACCCTGATACTTATATATACACACACACACCACAGTCCAGGCCCTGATAATTATATATATATACACACACCACAGTCCAGACCCTGATACTTATATATATACACAAACACCACAGTCCAGACCCTGATACTTATATATACACACACACACCACAGTCCAGACCCTAATACTTATATATATACACAAACACCACTGTCCAGACCCTGATACTTATATATATACACACACACCACAGTCCAGGCCCTGATACTTATAGATATATACACACACCACAGTCCAGACCCTGATACTTATATATATACACAAACACCACAGTCCAGACCCTGATATTTATATATACACACACACACACCACAGTCCAGGCCCTGATACTTATAAATATACACAAACACCACAGTCCAGGCCCTGATATATATATATATACACACACCACAGTCCAGACCCTGATACTTATATATATACACACACACACCACAGTCCACGCCCTGATACTTATATATATACACACACAAACACCTCAGTCCAGGCCCTGATACTTATATATAGACACACACACACACCACAGTCCAGGCCCTGATACTTACATATATACACACACACACACCACAGTCCAGGCCCTGATACTTACATATATACACACACAAACACCACAGTCCAGGCCCTGAGACTTATATATATACACACACAAACACCACAGTCCAGGCCCTGATACTTATATATATACACACACACACACCACAGTCCAGGCCCTGATACTTATATATATACACACACAAACACCACAGTCCAGGCCCTGATACTTGTATATATACACACAACAAACACCACAGTCCAGGCCCTGATACTTATATATATATACACACACACACACCACAGTCCAGGCCCTGATACTTATATATATACACATACAAACACCACAGTCCAGACCCTGATACTTATATATATATACACACACACACCACAGTCCAGACCCTGATACTTATATATATATACAAACACACACCACAGTCCAGGCAATGATACTTATATATATATACAAACACACACCACAGTCCAGGCCCTGATACTTATATATATATATATATATATACACACACACACCACAGTCCAGGCCCTGATACTTATATATATATACACACACCACAGTCCAGACCCTAATACTTATATATATACACAAACACCACTGTCCAGAACCTGATACTTATATATATACACACACACCACAGTCCAGGCCCTGATACTTATATATATATATATATACACACACCACAGTCCAGACCCTGATACTTATATATATACACACACACCACAGTCCAGGCCCTGATACTTATATATATATACACACACCACAGTCCATACCCTGATACTTATATATATATACACAAACACCACAGTCCAGACCCTGATACTTATATATACACACACACACCACAGTCCAGGCCCTGATAATTATATATATATACACACACCACAGTCCAGACCCTGATACTTATATATATACACAAACACCACAGTCCAGACCCTGATACATATATATACACACACACACCACAGTCCAGACCCTAATACTTATATATATACACAAACACCACTGTCCAGACCCTGATACTTATATATATACACACACACCACAGTCCAGGCCCTGATACTTATAGATATATACACACACCACAGTCCAGACCCTGATACTTATATATATACACAAACACCACAGTCCAGACCCTGATACTTATATATACACACACACACCACAGTCCAGGCCCTGATACTTATATATATACACAAACACCACAGTCCAGGCCCTGATATATATATATATACACACACCACAGTCCAGACCCTGATACTTATATATATACACACACACACCACAGTCCACGCCCTGATACTTATATATATACACACACAAACACCTCAGTCCAGGCCCTGATACTTATATATAGACACACACACACACCACAGTCCAGGCCCTGATACTTACATATATACACACACACACACCACAGTCCAGGCCCTGATACTTACATATATACACACACAAACACCACAGTCCAGGCCCTGAGACTTATATATATACACACACAAACACCACAGTCCAGGCCCTGATACTTATATATATACACACACACACACCACAGTCCAGGCCCTGATACTTATATATATACACACACAAACACCACAGTCCAGGCCCTGATACTTGTATATATACACACAACAAACACCACAGTCCAGGCCCTGATACTTATATATATATATATACACACACACACACCACAGTCCAGGCCCTGATACTTATATATATACACATACAAACACCACAGTCCAGACCCTGATACTTATATATATATACACACACACACCACAGTCCAGACCCTGATACTTATATATATATACAAACACACACCACAGTCCAGGCCCTGATACTTATATATATATATATATACACACACACACCACAGTCCAGGCCCTGATACTTATATATATATACACACACACACCACAGTCCAGGCCCTGATACTTATATATATATACACACGCACACCACAGTCCAGGCCCTGATACTTATATATATATATATACACACACACCACAGTCCAGGCCCTGATAATTATATATATACACAAACACCACAGTCCAGGCCCTGATACTTATATATATATACACAAACACCACAGTCCAGGCCCTGATACTTATATATCTACACACACACCACAGTCCAGACCCTGATACTTATATATATATACTCACACCACAGTCCAGGCCCTGATACTTATATATATACACACACACAAACACCACAGTCCAGGTCATGATACTTATATATACACACACACAAACACCACAGTCCAGGCCCTGATACTTAAATATATATATACACAAACACCACAGTCCAGACCCTGATACTAATATATGTACACAAACACCACAGTCCAGACCCTGATACTTATATATATACACAAACACCACAGTCCAGACCCTGATACATATATATATATATATACACACACCACAGTCCAGACACTGATACTTATATATATACACACACACACCACAGTCCAGGCCCTGATACTTATATATATATATACACACACACACCACAGTCCACGCCCTGATACTTATATATATACACACACAAACACCTCAGTCCAGGCCCTGATACTTATATATAGACACACACACACACCACAGTCCAGGCCCTGATACTTACATATATGCACACACAAACACCACAGTCCAGGCCCTGAGACTTATATATATACACACACAAACACCACAGTCCAGGCCCTGATACTTATATATATACACACACACACACCACAGTCCAGGCCCTGATACTTATATATATACACACACAAACACCACAGTCCAGTCCCTGATACTTATATATATACACACAACAAACACCACAGTCCAGGCCCTGATACTTATATATATACACACACACACACCACAGTCCAGGCCCTGATACTTATATATATACACATACAAACACCACAGTCCAGGCCCTGAGACTTATATATATATATACACACACACCACAGTCCAGGCCCTGATACTTATATATATACACACACAAACACCACAGTCCAGGCCCTGAGACTTATATATATATATATATATATATACACACACACCACAGTCCAGGCCCTGATACTTATATATATACACACACAAACACCACAGTCCAGGCCCTGATACTTATATATATACACAAACACCACAGTCCAGGCCCTGAGACTTATATATATATATACACACACACACCACAGTCCAGGCCCTGATACTTATATATATATATACACGCACAAACACCACAGTCCAGGCCCTGATACTTTTATATTTATATACAAACACCACAGTCCAGACCCTGAGACTTATATATATACATACACAAACACCACAGTCCAGGCCCTGATACTTATATATATACACACACAAACACCACAGTCCAGGCCCTGAGATTTATATATATACACACACAAACACCACAGTCCAGGCCCTGAGACTTATATATATATATATATATAGACACACACACCACAGTCCAGGCCCTGAGACTTATATATATACACACACAAACACCACAGTCCAGGCCCCGATACTTATTTATATACACACACAAACACCACAGTCCAGGCCCTGAGACTTTATATATACACACACACAAACACCACAGTCCAGACCCTGAGAATAATATATATACACACACACCACAGTCCAGACCCTGAGACTTATATATCTATATATATATACACACACACACCACAGTCCAGACCCTGAGACTTATATATATACACACAAACACCACAGTCCAGGCCCTGAAACTTATATATATATATATACACACACACCACAATCCAGGCCCTGAGACCTATATATATACACACACACCACAGTCCAGGCCCTGAGTCTTATATATATACACACAAACACCACAGTCCAGGCCCTGATACTTATATATATATACACACACACCACGGTCCAGGCCCTGATACTTATATATATATATATACACAGACACACAACACAGTCCAGGCCCTGATACTTATATATATATATACACACACACACAAACACCACAGTCCAGGCCCTGAGACTTATATATATATATTTACACACACACACACCACAGTCCATGCCCTGAGACTTATACTTATATATATATATATATATATAAATATATATACACACAAACACCACAGTCCAGGCCCTGAGACTTATATATATATATATGTGCACAAACACCACAGTCCAGGCCTGAGACTTATATATATATATATACACACACACACACCACAGTCCCGGCCCTGAGACTAAAATACACTCACACACAATCCACAGTCCAGGCCCTGATACTTATATATATATACACAAACACCACAGTCCAGGCCCTGAGACTTATATATATATATATACACACACACCACAGTCCAGGCCCTGATACTTATATATATATATGCACAAACACCACAGTCCAGTCCCTGATACATATATATATATATACACACAAACACCACAGTCCAGGCCCTGATACTTATATATATATATACACACAAACACCACAGTCCAGGCCCTGAGACTTATATATATATACACACACACCACAGTCCAGGCCCTGATACTTATATATATATGCACAAACACCTCAGTCCAGTCCCTGATACATATATATATATATATACACACACACACCACAGTCCAGGCCCTGATACCTATATATATATATATATACACACACACCACAGTCCAGGCCCTGATACCTATATATATATATGCACAAACACCACAGACCAGGCACTGAGACTTATATATACACAAACACCACAGTCCAGGCCCTGATACCTATATATATATATATATATATATACACACACACCACAGTCCAGGCCCTGATACATATATATATATATATATATATATGCACAAACACCACAGTCCAGGACCTGAGACTTGTATATATACACACACACACACCACAGTCCAGGCCCTGATACTTATATATATACACACACACACACCACAGTCCAGGCCCTGATACTTATATATATATACACAAACACCACAGTCCAGGCCCTGATACTTATATATATGCACAAACACCACAGTCCAGGCCCTGATACTTATATATATACACACACACACACCACAGTCCAGGCCCTGATACTTATATATATACACACACAAACACCACAGTCCAGTCCCTGATACTTATATATATACACACAACAAACACCACAGTCCAGGCCCTGATACTTATATATATACACACACACACACCACAGTCCAGGCCCTGATACTTATATATATACACATACAAACACCACAGTCCAGGCCCTGAGACTTATATATATATATACACACACACCACAGTCCAGGCCCTGATACTTATATATATACACACACAAACACCACAGTCCAGGCCCTGAGACTTATATATATATATATATATATATACACACACACCACAGTCCAGGCCCTGATACTTATATATATACACACACAAACACCACAGTCCAGGCCCTGATACTTATATATATACACAAACACCACAGTCCAGGCCCTGAGACTTATATATATATACACACACACACCACAGTCCAGGCCCTGATACTTATATATATATATACACGCACAAACACCACAGTCCAGGCCCTGATACTTTTATATTTATATACAAACACCACAGTCCAGACCCTGAGACTTATATATATATACATACACAAACACCACAGTCCAGGCCCTGATACTTATATATATACACACACAAACACCACAGTCCAGGCCCTGAGATTTATATATATACACACACAAACACCACAGTCCAGGCCCTGAGACTTATATATATATATATATAGACACACACACCACAGTCCAGGCCCTGAGACTTATATATATACACACACAAACACCACAGTCCAGGCCCCGATACTTATTTATATACACACACAAACACCACAGTCCAGGCCCTGAGACTTTATATATACACACACACAAACACCACAGTCCAGACCCTGAGAATAATATATATACACACACACCACAGTCCAGACCCTGAGACTTATATATCTATATATATATACACACACACACCACAGTCCAGACCCTGAGACTTATATATATACACACAAACACCACAGTCCAGGCCCTGAAACTTATATATATATATATACACACACACCACAATCCAGGCCCTGAGACCTATATATATACACACACACCACAGTCCAGGCCCTGAGTCTTATATATATACACACAAACACCACAGTCCAGGCCCTGATACTTATATATATATACACACACACCACGGTCCAGGCCCTGATACTTATATATATATATATACACAGACACACAACACAGTCCAGGCCCTGATACTTATATATATATATACACACACACACAAACACCACAGTCCAGGCCCTGAGACTTATATATATATATTTACACACACACACACCACAGTCCATGCCCTGAGACTTATACTTATATATATATATATATATATAAATATATATACACACAAACACCACAGTCCAGGCCCTGAGACTTATATATATATATATGTGCACAAACACCACAGTCCAGGCCTGAGACTTATATATATATATATACACACACACACACCACAGTCCCGGCCCTGAGACTAAAATACACTCACACACAATCCACAGTCCAGGCCCTGATACTTATATATATATACACAAACACCACAGTCCAGGCCCTGAGACTTATATATATATATATATACACACACACCACAGTCCAGGCCCTGATACTTATATATATATATGCACAAACACCACAGTCCAGTCCCTGATACATATATATATATATACACACAAACACCACAGTCCAGGCCCTGATACTTATATATATATATACACACAAACACCACAGTCCAGGCCCTGAGACTTATATATATATATATATATACACACACACCACAGTCCAGGCCCTGATACTTATATATATATGCACAAACACCTCAGTCCAGTCCCTGATACATATATATATATATATACACACACACACCACAGTCCAGGCCCTGATACCTATATATATATATATATACACACACACCACAGTCCAGGCCCTGATACCTATATATATATATGCACAAACACCACAGACCAGGCACTGAGACTTATATATACACAAACACCACAGTCCAGGCCCTGATACCTATATATATATATATATATATACACACACACCACAGTCCAGGCCCTGATACATATATATATATATATATATATGCACAAACACCACAGTCCAGGACCTGAGACTTGTATATATACACACACACACACCACAGTCCAGGCCCTGATACTTATATATATACACACACACACACCACAGTCCAGGCCCTGATACTTATATATATATACACAAACACCACAGTCCAGGCCCTGATACTTATATATATGCATAAACACCACAGTCCAGGCCCTGATACTTATATATATACACACACACACACCACAGTCCAGGCCCTGATACTTATATATATACACACACAAACACCACAGTCCAGTCCCTGATACTTATATATATACACACAACAAACACCACAGTCCAGGCCCTGATACTTATATATATACACACACACACACCACAGTCCAGGCCCTGATACTTATATATATACACATACAAACACCACAGTCCAGGCCCTGAGACTTATATATATATATACACACACACCACAGTCCAGGCCCTGATACTTATATATATACACACACAAACACCACAGTCCAGGCCCTGAGACTTATATATATATATATATATATATATATACACACACACCACAGTCCAGGCCCTGATACTTATATATATACACACACAAACACCACAGTCCAGGCCCTGATACTTATATATATACACAAACACCACAGTCCAGGCCCTGAGACTTATATATATATACACACACACACCACAGTCCAGGCCCTGATACTTATATATATATATACACGCACAAACACCACAGTCCAGGCCCTGATACTTTTATATTTATATACAAACACCACAGTCCAGACCCTGAGACTTATATATATACATACACAAACACCACAGTCCAGGCCCTGATACTTATATATATACACACACAAACACCACAGTCCAGGCCCTGAGATTTATATATATACACACACAAACACCACAGTCCAGGCCCTGAGACTTATATATATATATATATAGACACACACACCACAGTCCAGGCCCTGAGACTTATATATATACACACACAAACACCACAGTCCAGGCCCCGATACTTATTTATATACACACACAAACACCACAGTCCAGGCCCTGAGACTTTATATATACACACACACAAACACCACAGTCCAGACCCTGAGAATAATATATATACACACACACCACAGTCCAGACCCTGAGACTTATATATCTATATATATATACACACACACACCACAGTCCAGACCCTGAGACTTATATATATACACACAAACACCACAGTCCAGGCCCTGAAACTTATATATATATATATACACACACACCACAATCCAGGCCCTGAGACCTATATATATACACACACACCACAGTCCAGGCCCTGAGTCTTATATATATACACACAAACACCACAGTCCAGGCCCTGATACTTATATATATATACACACACACCACGGTCCAGGCCCTGATACTTATATATATATATATACACAGACACACAACACAGTCCAGGCCCTGATACTTATATATATATATACACACACACACAAACACCACAGTCCAGGCCCTGAGACTTATATATATATATTTACACACACACACACCACAGTCCATGCCCTGAGACTTATACTTATATATATATATATATATAAATATATATACACACAAACACCACAGTCCAGGCCCTGAGACTTATATATATATATATGTGCACAAACACCACAGTCCAGGCCTGAGACTTATATATATATATATACACACACACACACCACAGTCCCGGCCCTGAGACTAAAATACACTCACACACAATCCACAGTCCAGGCCCTGATACTTATATATATATACACAAACACCAC
>NW_027142036.1:60000-112500 GCF_036365525.1 Heterodontus francisci | reverse complement strand
CACACACAAACACCACAGTCCAGACCCTGATACTTATATATATACACACACACCACAGTCCAGGCCCTGATACTTATATATATACACAAACACCACAGTCCAGGCCCTGATACTTATATATATATACACACACACAGACACCACAGTCCAGGCCCTGATACTTATATATATACACAAACACCACAGTCCAGGCCCTGAGACTTGTATATATACACACACACACACCACAGTCCAGGCCCTGATACTTATATATATACACACACACACACCACAGTCCAGGCCCTGATACTTATATATATACACAAACACCACAGTCCAGGCCCTGATACTTATATATATGCACAAACACCACAGTCCAGGCCCTGATACTTATATATATGCACAAACACCACAGTCCAGGCCCTGAGACTTATATATATACACACACAAACACCACAGTCCAGGCCCTGAGACTTATATATATACACACACAAACACCACAGTCCAGGCACTGAGACTTATATATATACACACACAAACCACAGTCCAGGCCCTGATACTTATATATATATATATATACACACACACCACAGTCCAGGCGCTGATACTTATATATACACACACACACACCACAGTCCAGGCCCTGATCCTTTTATATATATACACACACACCACAGTCCAGGCCCTGATACTTATATATATATACACACACACACACCACAGTCCAGGCCCTGATACTTATATATATACACACACACACACACCACAGTCCAGGCCCTGATACTTATATATACACACACACACACCACAGTCCAGTCCCTGATACTTATATATATATGCACAAACACCACAGTCCAGGCCCTGAGACTTATATATATATATACACACACACCACAGTCCAGACCCTGATACTTATATATATATATACACACACACACCACAGTCCAGGCCCTGAGACTTATATATATATATATATATACACACACACCACAGTCCAGACCCTGATACTTATATATATATATACACACACACCACAGTCCAGGCCCTGATACTTATATATATATATATATACACACACACCACAGTCCAGGCCCTGATACTTATATATATATACACACACACCACAGTCCAGGCCCTGATACTTATATATATATACACACACACCACAGTCCAGGCCCTGAGACTTATATATATATATATATACACACACACCACAGTCCAGGCCCTGATACCTATATATATACACACACACCACAGTCCAGGCCCTGATACCTATATATATATTTATGCACAATCACCACAGTCCTGGCCCTGAGACTTATATATATGCACACACACACACCACATTCCAGGCCCTGATACTTATATATATATATGCACAAACACCACAGTCCAAGCCCTGAGACTTATATATATACACACACACACACCACAGTCCAGGCCCTGAGACTTATATATATATACACACACACACACCACAGTCCAGGCCCTGATACTTATATATATACACAAACACCACAGTCCAGGCCCTGATACTTATATATATGCACAAACACCACAGTCCAGGCCCTGAGACTTATATATATACACACACAAACACCACAGTCCTGGCCCTGAGACTTATATATATACACACACAAACACCACAGTCCAGGCCCTGAGACTTATATATATACACACACAAACCACAGTCCAGGCCCTGAGACGTATATCTATATAGTTACACACACCACAGTCCAGGCCCTGATACTTATATATTTATATACACATACCACAGTCCAGGCCCTGATACTTATATATATATATATACACACACACACACACCACAGTCCAGGCCCTGAGACTTATATATATATATATATATATACATATATAAACACACAC
The DNA here is from genome assembly GCF_036365525.1 of Heterodontus francisci. Taxonomy (NCBI): domain Eukaryota; kingdom Metazoa; phylum Chordata; class Chondrichthyes; order Heterodontiformes; family Heterodontidae; genus Heterodontus; species Heterodontus francisci. The sequence continues at coordinate 110,637 of NW_027142036.1, read as the reverse complement.
ACCACAGTCCAGGCCCTGATACTTATATAGATACACACACACCACAGTCCAGGCCCTGATACTTATATAGATACACACACACACACACCACAGTCCAGGCCCTGATACTTATATATATATATATACACACACACCACAGTCCAGACCCTGAAACTTATATATATACACACACACCACAGTCCCGACCCTGATACTTATATATATACACAAACACCACAGTCCAGACCCTGATACTTATATATACACACACACACCACAGTCCAGGCCCTGATACTTATATATATATGTATACACACAAACACCACAGTCCAGACCCTGATACTTATATCTATACACACACACCACAGTCCAGGCCCTGATACTTATATATATATACACACACAAACACCACAGTCCAGGCCCTGATACTTATATATATATACACACACAAACACCACAGTCCAGGCCCTGATACTTATATATATATACACACACAAACACCACAGTCCAGGCCCTGATACTTATATATATATACACACACACCACAGTCCAGGCCCTGATACTTATATATATATATACACACACCACAGTCCAGACCCTGATACTTATATATATATACACACACCACAGTCCAGGCCCTGATACTTAGAGATATACACACACACCACAGTCCAGGCCCTGATACTTATGTATATATATATATACACACACCACAGTCCAGGCCCTGATAATTATATAGATACACACACAAACACCACAGTCCTGGCCCTGATACTTATATGTATACACACACACCACAGTCCAGGCCCTGATACTTATGTATACACACACACACACCACAGTCCAGGCCCTGATACTTATATATATTCTTTCTTTCTTTTGGGCCTCCTTATCTCGAGAGACAATGGATACGTGCCTGGAGGTGGTCAGTGGTTTGTGAAGCAGCGCCTGGAGTGGCTATAAAGGCCAATTCTAGAGTGACAGGCTCTTCCACAGGTGCTGCAGAGAAATTTGTTTGTTGGGGCTGTTGCACAGTTGGCTCTCCCCTTGCGCCTCTGTCTTTTTTCCTGCCAACTACTAAGTCTCTTCGACTCGCCACAATTTAGCCCTGTCTTTGTGGCTGCCCGCCAGCTCTGGCGAATGCTGGCAACTGACTCCCACGACTTGTGATCAATGTCACACGATTTCATGTCGCGTTTGCAGACGTCTTTATAACGGAGACATGGACGGCCGGTGGGTCTGATACCAGTGGCGAGCTCGCTGTACAATGTGTCTTTGGGGATCCTGCCATCTTCCATGCGGCTCACATGGCCAAGCCATCTCAAGCGCCGCTGACTCAGTAGTGTGTATAAGCTGGGGATGTTGGCCGCTTCAAGGACTTCTGTGTTGTAGATATAGTCCTGCCACCTGATGCCAAGTATTCTCCGAAGGCAGCGAAGATGGAATGAATTGAGACGTCGCTCTTGGCTGGCATACGTTGTCCAGGCCTCGCTGCCGTAGAGCAAGGTACTGAGGACACAGGCCTGATACACTCGGACTTTTGTGTTCCGTGTCAGTGCGCCATTTTCCCACACTCTCTTGGCCAGTCTGAACATAGCAGTGGAAGCCTTACCCATGCGCTTGTTAATTTCTGCATCTAGAGACAGGTTACTGGTGATAGTTGAGCCTAGGTAGGTGAACTCTTGAACCACTTCCAGAGCGTGGTCGCCAATATTGATGGATGGAGCATTTCTGACATCCTGCCCCATGACGTTCGTTTTCTTGAGGCTGATGGTTAGGCCAAATTCATTGCAGGCAGACGCAAACCTGTCGATATATATATATATATACACACACAAACACCACAGTCCATACCCTGATACTTATATATATATATACACAAACACCACAGTCCAGGCCCTGATACTTATATATATATATACACACACACACACCACAGTCCAGGCCCTGATACTTACATATATACACACACAAACACCACAGTCCAGGACCTGAGACTTATATATATACACACAAACACCACAGTCCAGACCCTGATACTTATATATATACACACACACACACCACAGTCCAGGCCCTGATACTTACATATATACACACACAAACACCACATTCCAGGCCCTGGTACTTATATATATACACACAACAAACACCACAGTCCAGGCCCTGATACTTATATATATACACACACACACACCACAGTCCAGGCCCTGATACTTATATATATACACATACAAACACCACAGTCCAGGCCCTGAGACTTATATATATACACACACAAACACCACAGTCCAGGCCCTGATACTTATATATATACACACACAAACACCACAGTCCAGGCCCTGATACTTATATATATACACACACAAACACCACAGTCCAGGCCCTGATACTTATATATATATATACACACACACACACCACAGTCCAGGCCCTGATACTTATATATACACACAAACACCACAGTCCAGACCCTGATACTTATATATATACACACACACCACAGTCCAGGCCCTGATACTTATATAGATACACACACAAACACCACAGTCCAGGCACTGATACTTATATATATATACACACACACCACAGTCCAGGCCCAGATACTTATATAGATACACACACAAACACCACAGTCCAGGCCCTGATACTTATATATATATATACACACACACCACAGTCCAGGCCCTGATACTTATATATATATACACACACCACAGTCCAGGCCCTGATACTTATATATATATACACACACCACAGTCCAGGCCCTGATACTTAGATATATACACACACACCACAGTCCAGGCCCTGATACTTATGTATATATATATACACACACCACAGTCCAGGCCCTGATACTTATATAGATACACACACAAACACCACAGTCCTGGCCCTGATACTTATATGTATACACACACACCACAGTCCAGGCCCTGATACTTATATGTAGACACAAACACCACAGTCCAGACCCTGATACTTATATATACACACACACACCACAGTCCAGGCCCTGATACTTATATATATTCTTTCTTTCTTTTGGGCCTCCTTATCTCGAGAGACAATGGATACGTGCCTGGAGGTGGTCAGTGGTTTGTGAAGCAGCGCCTGGAGTGGCTATAAAGGCCAATTCTAGAGTGACAGGCTCTTCCACAGGTGCTGCAGTGAAATTTGTTTGTTGGGGCTGTTGCACAGTTGGCTCTCCCCTTGCGCCTCTGTCTTTTTTCCTGCCAACTACTAAGTCTCTTCGACTCGCCACAATTTAGCCCTGTCTTTATGGCTGCCCGCCAGCTCTGGCGAATGCTGGCAACTGACTCCCACGACTTGTGATCAATGTCACACGATTTCATGTCGCGTTTGCAGACGTCTTTATAATGGAGACATGGACGGCCGGTGGGTCTGATACCAGTGGCGAGCTCGCTGTACAATGTGTCTTTGGGGATCCTGCCATCTTCCATGCAGCTCACATGGCCAAGCCATCTCAAGCGCCGCTGACTCAGTAGTGTGTATAAGCTGGGGATGTTGGCCGCTTCAAGGACTTCTGTGTTGTAGATATAGTCCTGCCACCTGATGCCAAGTATTCTCCGAAGGCAGCGAAGATGGAATGAATTGAGACGTCGCTCTTGGCTGGCATACGTTGTCCAGGCCTCGCTGCCGTAGAGCAAGGTACTGAGGACACAGGCCTGATACACTCGGACTTTTGTGTTCCGTGTCAGTGCGCCATTTTCCCACACTCTCTTGGCCAGTCTGAACATAGCAGTGGAAGCCTTACCCATGCGCTTGTTGATTTCTGCATCTAGAGACAGGTTACTGGTGATAGTTGAGCCTAGGTAGGTGAACTCTTGAACCACTTCCAGAGCGTGGTCGCCAATATTGATGGATGGAGCATTTCTGACATCCTGCCCCATGACGTTCGTTTTCTTGAGGCTGATGGTTAGGCCAAATTCATTGCAGGCAGACGCAAACCTGTCGATATATATATATATGCACACACAAACACCACAGTCCAGACCCTGATACTTATATATATACACAAACACCACAGTCCAGGCCCTGATATACATATATATATATATATATACACACACACACACCACAGTCCACGCCCTGATACTTATATATATATACACAAACACCACAGTCCAGGCCCTGATACTTATATATATATACACACACACACACCACAGTCCAGGCCCTGATACTTACATATATACACACACAAACACCACAGTCCAGGACCTGAGACTTATATATATACACACACAAACACCACAGTCCAGACCCTGATACTTATATATATACACACACAAACACCACAGTCCAGACCCTGATACTTATATATATACACACACACACACCACAGTCCAGGCCCTGATACTTACATATATACACACACAAACACCACAGTCCAGGCCCTGAGACTTATATATATACACACACACAAACACCACAGTCCAGGCCCTGATACTTATATATATACACACACACACACCACAGTCCAGGCCCTGATACTTATATATATACACACACAAACACCACAGTCCTGGGCCTGGTACTTATATATATACACACAACAAACACCACGGTCCAGGCCCTGATACTTATATATATACACACACACACACCACAGTCCAGGCCCTGATACTTATATATATACACATACAAACACCACAGTCCAGGCCCTGAGACTTATATATATACACACACAAACACCACAGTCCAGGCCCTGATACTTATATATATACACACACAAACACCACAGTCCAGGCCCTGATACTTATATATATACACACACAAACACCACAGTCCAGGCCCTGATACTTATATATATATACACACACACACACCACAGTCCAGGCCCTGATACTTACATATATACACACACAAACACCACAGTCCAGGCCCTGAGACTTATATATATACACACACAAACACCACAGTCCAGGCCCTGATACTTATATATATACACACACACACACCACAGTCCAGGCCCTGATACTTATATATATACACACACAAACACCACAGTCCAGGCCCTGATACTTATATATATACACACAACAAACACCACAGTCCAGGCCCTGATACTTATATATATATACACACACACACACCACAGTCCAGGCCCTGATACTTATATATATACACATACAAACACCACAGTCCAGGCCCTGAGACTTATATATATACACAAACACACACCACAGTCCAGGCCTTGAGACTTATATATATATATATACACACACACCACAGTCCAGGCCCTGATACTTATATATATATACACACACACACCAAAGTCCAGGCCCTGATACTTATATATATACATACACACACCACAGTCCAGGCCCTGATACTTATATATATATATATATATAAACAGACACACACCACAGTCCAGACCCTGAGACATATATATATACACACACACACACCACAGTCCAGGCCCTGATACTTATATATATATACACATACACACACCACAGTCCAGACCCTGAGACTTATATATATACACACACACACACCACAGTCCAGGCCCTGATACTTATATATATATACACAGACACACACCACATGCCAGACCCTGAGACTTATATATATACACACACACACACACACCACAGTCCAGGCCCTGATACTGATATATACACAGACACACACCACAGTCCAGACCCTGAGAATAATATATATACACACACACCACAGTCCAGACCCTGAGACTTATATATATATATACACACACACCACAGTCCAGGCACTGATACTTATATATATATACACATACACCACAGTCCAGGCCCTGAGACCTATATATATATACACACACACCACAGTCCAGACACTGAGACTTATATATATATACACACACACCACGGTCCAGGCCCAGAGACTGATATATATACACACATACCACAGTCCAGGCCCTGATACTTACATATATATATACACAGACACACACCAGAGTCCAGACCCTGAGACTTATATATATATACACACACACCAAAGTCCAGAACCTGAGACTTATATATATATATACACACACACACCACAGTCCATGCCCTGATACTTATATATATGCACAAACACCAAGGTCCAGGCCCTGAGACTTATATATATACACACACACACACCACAGTCCATGCCCTGAGACTTATATATATATATATATATATATACACACAAACACCACAGTCCAGGCCCTGATACTTAGATATATATACACAGACACACACCACAGTCCAGGCCCTGAGACTTATATGTATATACACAAACACCACAGTCCAGGCCCTGATACTTATATATATATATACACAAACACCACAGTCCAGGCCCTGATACTTATATATATATATATGCACAAACACCACAGACCAGGCCCTGAGACTTATATATATATATATATATATAAAAACACACACACCACAGTCCAGGCCCTGATACGTATATATATATATGCACAAACACCACAGTCCAGGCCCTGAGACTTATATATACACACACACCACAGTCCAGACCCTGATACTTCTATATATACATACACAAACAGCACAGTCCAGGCCCTGAGACTTATATATATACACACACACACACCACAGTCCAGGCCCTGATACTTATATATATATATATATATACACACACACACCACAGTCCAGGCCCTGATACGTAGATATATATATGCACAAACACCACAGTCCAGGCCCTGAGACTTATATATACACACACACCACAGTCCAGACCCTGATACTTATATATATACATACACAAACAGCACAGTCCAGGCCCTGAGACTTATATATATACACACACACACACCACAGTCCAGGCCCTGATACTTATATATATATATATATATATATATACACACACACCACAGTCCAGGCCCTGATACTTATATATATATATGCACAAACACCACAGTCCAGGCCCTGATACTTATATATATATATGCACACACACACCACAGTCCAGGCCCTGATACTTATCTATACACACACACACAAACCACAGTCCAGGCCCTGATACTTTTATATATATATACACACACACACACACACACACCACAGTCCAGGCCCTGAGACTTATCTATACACACACACACAAACCACAGTCCAGGCCCTGATACTTATATATATATATGCACAAACACCACAGTCCAGGCCCTGAGACTTTATATATATATACACACACACACCACAGTCCAGGCCCTGATACTTATATATATATATGCACAAACACCACAGTCCAGGCCCTGAGACTTTATATATATATACACACACACACCACAGTCCAGGCCCTGAGACTTATATATATACACACACAAACATCACAGTCCAGGCCCTGAGACTTATATATACACACACACACACACCACAGTCCAGGCCCGATACTTATATATATGCACAAACACTACAGTCCAGGCCCTGAGACTTATATATATATATACACACACACCACAGTCCAGGCCCTGATACTTATATATACACACATACACACACCACAGTCCAGGCCCTGATACTTTTATATATATACACACACCACAGTCCAGGCCCTGATACTTATATATATATACACACACACCACAGTCCAGGCCCTGATACTTATATATATGCACAAACACCACAGTCCAGGCCCTCAGACTTATATATATATATATATACACACACACACCACAGTCCAGGCCCTGAGACTTATATATATATATATACACACACACACCACAGTCCAGGCCCTGAGACTTATATATATATACACACACACCACAGTCCAGGCCCTGATACTTATATATATGCACAAACACCACAGTCCAGGCCCTGAGACTTATATATATATATACACAGACACACCACAGTCCAGGCCCTGAGACTTATATATATATATATATATATACACACACACACCACAGTCCAGGCCCTGAGACTTATATATATATATATACACACACACCACAGTCCTAGCCCTGATACTTATATATATGCACAAACACCACAGTCCAGGCCCTGAGACTTATATATATATATACACACACACACCACAGTCCAGTCCCTGAGACTTATATATATATATACAAACACACACACCACAGTCCAGGCCCTGAGACATATATATATATATATATGCACACACACCACAGTCCAGACCCTGATACTTATATATATACACACACACACACCACAGTCCAGGCCCTGATACTTATATACACACACACACACACACACCACAGTCCAGGCCCTGATACTTATATATATACACACACACACCACAGTCCAGGCCCTGAGACTTATATATACACACACACACACACCACAGTCCAGACCCTGATACTTATATATATATACACACACACACCACAGTCCAGGCCCTGAGACTTATATATATTCACACACACACCACAGTCCAGGCCCTGAGACTTATATATATACACACACACACCACAGTCCAGGCCCTGAGACTTATATATATACACACACACACCACAGTCCAGGCCCTGAGACTTATATATATACACACACACACCACAGTCCAGGCCCTGAGACTTATATATATGCACAAACACCACAGTCCAGGCCCTGAGACTTATATATATACACACATAAACACGACAGTCCAGGCACTGAGACTTATATATATATACACAAACACCACAGTCCAGGCCCTGATACTTATATATATATATACATAAACACCACAGTCCAGGCCCTGATACTTATATATATATATATACATAAACACCACAGTCCAGGCCCTGAGACTTATATATATACACACACAAACCACAGTCCAGGCCCTGATACTTATATATATATACACAAACACCACAGTCCAGGCCCTGATACTTATATATATAAATGCACAAACGCCACAGTCCAGTCCCTGAGACTTATATATATACACACACACACCACAGTCCAGTCCCTGAGACTTATATATATACACACACATCACAGTCCAGGCCCTGATACTTATATATATATATAAACACATAAACACCACAATCCAGGAACTGAGACTTATATATATACACAAACACCACAGTCCAGGCCCTGATAGTTATATATATATATACACACAAACACCACAGTCCAGGCCCTGAGACTTATATATATAAACACATAAACACCACAATCCAGGCACTGAGACTTATATATATACACAAACACCACAGTCCAGGCCCTGATACTTATATATATATATACACACAAACACCACAGTCCAGGCCCTGAGACTTATATATATACACACATAAACACCACAGTCCAGGCCCTGAGACTTATATATATACACGCACAAACCACAGTCCAGGCCCTGATACTTATATATATATACACAAACACCACAGTCCAGGCCCTGATATTTATATATATATATGCACAAACACCACAGTCCAGGCCCTGAGACTTATATATATATACACAAACACCACAGTCCAGGCCCTGATACTTATATATATACACACAGACACCACAGTCTAGACCCTGAGACTTATATATATATACACACACACACCACAGTCCAGTCCCTGCGACTTATATATATATATACACACACACACCACAGTCCAGGCCCTGATACTTATATATATGTACACAAACACCACAGTCCAGGCCCTGATACTTATATATATATATACACACACACCACAGTCCAGACCCTGAGACTTATATATATATATACACACACACACCACAGTCCAGGCCCTGATACTTATATATATACACACAGACACCACAGTCCAGACCCTGAGACTTATATATATATACACACACACACCACAGTCCTGGCCCTGATACTTATATACATACACACACACCACAGTCCAGGCTCTGATACTTATATATATATACACAAACACCACAGTCCAGGCCCTGATACTTATATATATACACACAGACACCACAGTCCAGACCCTGAGACTTATATATATATACACACACACACCACAGTACAGGCCCTGATACTTATATATATATATATACACAAACACGACAGTCCAGGCCCTGATACTTATATATATACACACACACACCACAGTCCAGACCCTGAGACTTATATATATATACACACACACACCACAGTCCAGGCCCTGATACTTATATATATACACACAGACACCACAGTCCAGACCCTGAGACTTATATATATATACACACACACACACCACAGTCTTGGCCCTGATACTTATATATATACACACACACCACAGTCTAGGCCCTGATACTTATATATATATAAACAAACACCACAGTCCAGGCCCTGATACTTATATATATACACACAGACACCACAGTCCAGACCCTGAGACTGATATATATCTCCGCACACACACCACAGTCCTGGCCCTGGCCCTGATACTTATATATATACACACACACCACAGTCTAGGCCCTGATACTTATATATATATAAACAAACACCACAGTCCAGGCCCTGATACTTATATATATATACACACACAAACACCACAGTCCAGTCCCTGATACTTATATATATACACAAACACCACAGTCCAGGACCTGATACTTATATATATACACACAAACACCACAGTCCAGACCCTGATACTTATATATATAAACAAACACCACAGTCCAGGACCTGATACTTATATATATACACACACACCACAGTCCAGACCCTGATACTTATATATATACACACACACCACAGTCCAGACCCTGATACTTATATATATACACACACACCACAGTCCAGGCCCTGATACTTATATACACACACAAACACCACAGTCCAGGCCCTGATACTTATATATATATATATATATACACAAACACCACAGTCCAGACCCTGAGACTTATATATATATGCACAAACACCACAGTCCAGGCCCTGAGACTTATATATATATATACACACACCACAGTCCAGTCCCTGAGACTTATATATATATGCACAAACACCACAGTCCAGTCCCTGAGACTTTTATATATATATACACACACACCACAGTCCAGGCCCTGATACTTATATATATATATATATATACACACACCACAGTCCAGGCCCTGAGACTTATATATATATATATACACACACCACAGTCCAGGCCCTGAGACTTATATATGTATATATATGCACAAACACCACAGTCCAGGCCCTGAGACTTATATATATACACACACACACACCACAGTCCAGGCCCTGAGACTTATATATATACATACACACACACACCACAGTCCAGGCCCTGAGACTTATATATATACACACACACACCACAGTCCAGGCCCTGATACCTATTTCTATATATACACACACCACAGTCCAGTCCCTGAGACTTATATATATATATACATATACACACACACCACAGTCCAGGCACTGATACTTATATATATATATACACACACACCACAGTCCAGGCCCTGAGACTTATATATATATATGCACAAACACCACAGTCCAGTCCCTGAGTCTTATATATATATACACACACACACCACAGTCCAGGCCCTGATACTTATATATATACACACACACCACAGTCCAGGCCCTGAGACTTATATATATATGCACAAACACCACAGTCCAGGCCCTGATACTTATACATATATATACACACACACACCACAGTCCAGGCCCTGAGACTTATATATATACACACACACACCACAGTCCAAGCCCTGATACTTATATATATACACACACACACACCACAGTCCAGGCCCTGATACTTATACATATATACACAGACACACACCACAGTCCAGACCCTGAGACTTATATATATATATATACACACACACACACACCACAGTCCAGGCCCTGATACTTATATATATATATATATACACAGACACACACCACAGTCCAGAACCTGAGAATAATATATATACACACACACCACAGTCCAGACCCTGAGACTTATATATCTATATATATACACACACACACCACAGTCCAGACCCTGAGACTTATATATATACACACAAACACCACAGTCCAGGCCCTGATACTTATATATATATATACACACACACCACAATCCAGGCCCTGAGACCTATATATATACACACACACCACAGTCCAGGCCCTGAGACTTATATATATACACACACACAAACACCACAGTCCAGGCCCTGATACTTATATATATATACACACACACCACAGTCCAGGCCCTGATACTTATATATATATACACAGACACACAACACAGTCCAGGCCCTGATACTTACATATATATACACACACACACACCACAGTCCATGCCCTGAGACTTATATATATATACACACAAACACCACAGTCCAGGCCCTGATACTTATATATATACACACACACACACATCACAGTCCAGGCCCTGGGACTTATATATACATACACAAACACCACAGTCCAGGCCCTGATACTTATATATAGATACACAAACACCACAGTCCAGGCCCTGAGACTTATATATATATATACACACACACCACAGTCCAGGCCCTGATACTTATATATATATGCACAAACACCACAGTCCAGTCCCTGATACTTATATATATATATATACACACAAACACCACAGTCCAGGCCCTGAGACTTATATATATATACACACACACACCACACAGTCCAGGCCCTGAGACTTATATATATATATATACACACACACCACAGTCCAGGCCCTGATACTTATATATATATACACAAACACCACAGTCCAGGCCCTGAGACTTATATATATATATACACACACACCACAGTCCAGGCCCTGATACTTATATATATATGCACAAACACCACAGTCCAGTCCCTGATACTTATATATATATATATACACACAAACACCACAGTCCAGGCCCTGAGACTTATATATATATATATACACACACCACAGTCCAGGCCCTGAGACTTATATATATACACACACACCACAGTCCAGACCCTGATACTTATATATATATACACAAACACCACAGTCCAGGCCCTGAGACTTATATATATATATATGCACAAACACCACAGTCCAGGCACTGAGACTTATATATACACAAACACCACAGTCCAGGCCCTGATACCTATATATATATATATATATACACACACCACAGTCCAGGCCCTGATACTTATATATATATACACAAACACCACAGTCCAGGCCCTGAGACTTATATATATATATACACACACACCACAGTCCAGGCCCTGAGACTTATATATATATATACACACACACCACAGTCCAGGCCCTGAGACTTATATATATATATACACACACCACAGTCCAGGCCCTGAGACTTATATATATACACACACACCACAGTCCAGACCCTGATACTTATATATATATACACAAACACCACAGTCCAGGCCCTGAGACTTATATATATATATATGCACAAACACCACAGTCCAGGCACTGAGACTTATATATACACAAACACCACAGTCCAGGCCCTGATACCTCTATATATATATATATATATATATATATACACACACCACAGTCCAGGCCCTGATACCTATATATATATATATGTGCACAAACACCACTGTCCAGGCCCTGAGACTTATATATATATACACACACACACACCACAGTCCAGGCCCTGATACCTATATATATATATATATATATATATGCACAAACACCACAGTCCAGGCACTGAGTCTTATACATACACAAACACCACAGTCCAGGCCCTGAAACTTATATATATATACACACACACACCACAGTCCAGGCCCTGAGACTTATATATATATACACACACACACACCAAAGTCCAGGCCCTGATACTTATATATATATACACAAACACCACAGTCCAGGCCCTGATACTTATATACATGCACAAACACCACAGTCCAGGCCCTGAGACTTATATATATACACACACAAACACCACAGTCCAGGCCCTGAGACTTATATATATACACACACAAATACCAAAGTCCAGGCCCTGAGACTTATATATATATACACACACACACCACAGTCCAGGCCCTGAGACTTATATATATACACACACACACACACCAAAGTCCAGGCCCTGATACTTATATATATACACAAACACCACAGTCCAGGCCCTGATACTTATATACATGCACAAACACCACAGTCCAGGCCCTGAGACTTATATATATACACACACAAACACCACAGTCCAGGCCCTGAGACTTATATATATACACACACAAACACCACAGTCCAGGCCCTGAGACTTATATATATACACACACAAACCACAGTCCAGGCCCTGATACTTATATATATGCACAAACACCACAGTCCAGGCCCTGATACATATATATACACACACACACACCACAGTCCTGGCCCTGATACTTTTATATATATACACACACACCACAGTCCAGGCCCTGATACTTATATATATACACAAACACCACAGTCCAGGCCCTGAGACTTATATATATATATATACACACACACACACCACAGTCCTGGCCCTGATACTTAATATATATATACACACACACCACAGTCCAGGCCCTGATACTTATATATATACACAAACACCACAGTCCAGGCCCTGAGACTTATATATATATATACACACACACACACACCACAGTCCAGGCCCTGATACTTATATATATATACACACACACCACAGTCCAGGCCCTGATACTTATATATATATATACACACACACCACAGTCCAGGCCCTTAGACTTCTATATATATATACACACACACCACAGTCCAGGCCCTGAGACTTATATATATATATACACACACACCACAGTCCAGGCCCTGATACTTATATATATACACACACACACCACAGTCCTGGCCCTGATACTTATATATATATATATATACACACAAACACCACAGTCCAGTCCCTGATACTTATATATATATATATATACACACAAACACCACAGTCCAGGCCCTGATACTTATATATATATATATACACACAAACACCACTGTCCATGCCCTGATACTTATATATATATATATATACACACAAACACCACAGTCCAGGCCCTGATACTTATATATATATATACACAAACACCACAGTCCAGGCCCTGATACTTATATATATATATACACAAACACCACAGTCCAGGCCCTGAGACTTATATATATATATATACACACGCACCACAGTCCAGGCCCTGATACTTATATATATATACACAAACACCACAGTCCAGGCACTGAGACTTATATATATATATACACACACACCACAGTCCAGGCCCTGAGACTTATTTCTATACACACACACCACAGTCCAGGCCCGGAGACTTATATATATATACACACACACCACAGTCCAGACCCTCGCCTCCCCGCGAGTGGCTCTCTAGCAGAGCAAGACTACACCTTCTTCTGGCAGGGCAGGGATCCTGAAGAACCAAGACAGCATGGAGTGGGCTTCGCCATCAGAAACTCCTTGCTCAGCATGATAGAGCCTCCCTCAAATGGCTCGGAACGCATACTGTCCATCCGACTGCTCACCACCTCTGGTCCAGTACACCTACTCAGCATCTATGCTCCAACACTCTGCTCCGCACCTGAAGCTAAAGACCAGTTCTATGAACAACTCCATAACATCGTTAGCAGCATCCCCAACACCGAACACCTATTCCTGCTGGGGGACTTTAATGCCAGGGTTGGGGCCGACCATGACTCATGGCCCTCCTGCCTTGGGCGCTATGGCGTTGGAAGGATGAATGAGAACGGGCAGAGACTGCTTGAGTTGTGTACCTATCATAACCTCTGCATCACCAACTCGTTCTTTCACACTAAACCCTGTCACCAGGTTTCATGGAGGCACCCAAGATCACGTCGTTGGCACCAGCTAGACCTCATTGTCACAAGGCGAGCCGCCTTAAACAGTGTTCAAATCACACGCAGCTTCCACAGTGCGGACTGCGACACCGACCACTCCCTGGTGTGCAGCAAGGTTAGACTCAGACCAAAGAAGTTGCATCATTCCAAGCAGAAGGGCCACCCGCGCATCAACACGAGCAGAATTTCTCACCCACAGCTGTTACAAAAATTTCTAAATTCACTTGTAACAGCCCTTCAAAACACTCCCACAGGGGATGCTGAGACCAAGTGGGCCCACATCAGAGACGCCATCTATGAGTCAGCTTTGACCACCTACGGCAAAAGTGCGAAGAGAAATGCAGACTGGTTTCAATCTCATAATGAAGAGCTGGAACCTGTCATAGCCGCTAAGCGCATTGCACTTTTGAACTACAAGAAAGCCCCCAGCGATTTAACATCCGCAGCACTTAAAGCAGCCAGAAGTACTGCACAAAGAACAGCTAGGCGTTGCGCAAACGACTACTGGCAACACCTATGCAGTCATATTCAGCTGGCCTCAGACACCGGAAACATCAGAGGAATGTATGATGGCATGAAGAGAGCTCTTGGGCCAACCATCAAGAAGATCACCCCCCTCAAATCTAAATCGGGGGACATAATCACTGACCAACGCAAACAGATGGACCGCTGGGTTGAGCACTACCTAGAACTGTACTCCAGGGAGAATGCTGTCACTGAGACTGCCCTCAATGCAGCCCAGCCTCTACCAGTCATGGATGAGCTGGACATACAGCCAACCAAATCGGAACTCAGTGATGCCATTGATTCCCTAGCCAGCGGAAAAGCCCCTGGGAAGGACAGCATTACCCCTGAAATAATCAAGAGTGCCAAGCCTGCTATACTCTCAGCACTACATGAACTGCTATGCCTGTGCTGGGACGAGGGAGCAGTACCCCAGGACATGCGCGATGCCAACATCATCACCCTCTATAAAAACAAAGGTGACCGCGGTGACTGCAACAACTACCGTGGAATCTCCCTGCTCAGCATAGTGGGGAAAGTCTTTGCTCGAGTCGCTCTGAACAGGCTCCAGAAGCTGGCCGAGCGCGTCTACCCTGAGGCACAGTGTGGCTTTCGTGCAGAGAGATCGACTATTGACATGCTGTTCTCCCTTCGTCAGATACAGGAGAAATGCCGTGAACAACAGATGCCCCTCTACATTGCTTTCATTGATCTCACCAAAGCCTTTGACCTCGTCAGCAGACGTGGTCTCTTCAGACTACTAGAAAAGATCGGATGTCCACCAAAGCTACTAAGTATCATCACCTCATTCCATGACAATATGAAAGGCACAATTCAACATGGTGGCTCCTCATCAGAGCCCTTTCCTATCCTGAGTGGTGTGAAACAGGGCTGTGTTCTCGCACCCACACTTTTTGGGATTTTCTTCTCCCTGCTGCTTTCACATGCGTTCAAATCCTCTGAAGAAGGAATTTTCCTCCACACAAGATCAGGGGGCAGGTTGTTCAACCTTGCCCGCCTAAGAGCGAAGTCCAAAGTACGGAAAGTCCTCATCAGAGAACTCCTCTTTGCTGACGATGCTGCTTTAACATCTCACACTGAAGAATGCCTGCAGAGTCTCATCGACAGGTTTGCGTCTGCCTGCAATGAATTTGGCCTAACCATCAGCCTCAAGAAAACGAACATCATGGGGCAGGATGTCAGAAATGCTCCATCCATCAATATTGGCGACCACGCTCTGGAAGTGGTTCAAGAGTTCACCTACCTAGGCTCAACTATCACCAGTAACCTGTCTCTAGATGCAGAAATCAACAAGCGCATGGGTAAGGCTTCCACTGCTATGTTCAGACTGGCCAAGAGAGTGTGGGAAAATGGCGCACTGACACGGAACACAAAAGTCCGAGTGTATCAGGCCTGTGTCCTCAGTACCTTGCTCTACGGCAGCGAGGCCTGGACAACGTATGCCAGCCAAGAGCGACGTCTCAATTCATTCCATCTTCGCTGCCTTCGGAGAATACTTGGCATCAGGTGGCAGGACTATATCTCCAACACAGAAGTCCTTGAAGCGGCCAACATCCCCAGCTTATACACACTACTGAGTCAGCGGCGCTTGAGATGGCTTGGCCATGTGAGCCGCATGGAAGATGGCAGGATCCCCAAAGACACATTGTACAGCGAGCTCGCCACTGGTATCAGACCCACCGGCCGTCCATGTCTCCGTTATAAAGACGTCTGCAAACGCGACATGAAATCGTGTGACATTGATCACAAGTCGTGGGAGTCAGTTGCCAGCATTCGCCAGAGCTGGCGGGCAGCCATAAAGACAGGGCTAAATTGTGGCGAGTCGAAGAGACTTAGTAGTTGGCAGGAAAAAAGACAGAGGCGCAAGGGGAGAGCCAACTGTGCAACAGCCCCAACAAACAAATTTCTCTGCAGCACCTGTGGAAGAGCCTGTCACTCCAGAATTGGCCTTTATAGCCACTCCAGGCGCTGCTTCACAAACCACTGACCACCTCCAGGCGCGTATCCATTGTCTCTCGAGATAAGGAGGCCCAAAAGAACAGTCCAGACCCTGATACTTATATATATATACACACACACCACAGTCCAGACCCTGATACTTATATATATATATATACACAAACACCACAGTCCAGGCCCTGAGACTTATATATATATATATATATATATATATATATATATACACACACCACAGTCCAGGCCCTGATACCTATATATATACACACACACCACAGTCCAGGCCCTGATACCTATATATATATATATATATATATATATACACACACCACAGTCCAGACCCTGATACTTATATATATATACACACACACCACAGTCCAGGCCCTGATACCTATATATATACACACACACCACAGTCCAGGCCCTGATACCTATATATATATATATATATATATGCACGAACACCACAGTCCTGGCCCTGAGACTTATATATATATACACACACACACACCACAGTCCAGGCCCTGAGACTTATATATATATATATATACACACACACCACAGTCCAGGCCCTGAGACTTATATATATATATACACACACACCACAGTCCAGGCCCTGATACTTATATATATATATATAAACACACACCACAGTCCAGGCCCTGAGACTTATCTATACACACACACACACACCACAGTCCAGGCCCTGATACTTATATATATATATGCACAAACACCACAGTCCAAGACCTGAGACTTATATATATATACACACACACACACCACCGTCCAGGCCCTGAGACTTATATATATATACACACACACCACAGTCCAGTCCCTGATACTTATATATATACACAAACACCACAGTCCAGGCCCTGATACTAATATATATGCACAAACACCACAGTCCAGGCCCTGAGACTTATCTATATACACACACAAACACCACAGTCCAGGCCCTGAGACTTATATATATACACACACAAACACCACAGTCCAGGCCCTGAGACTTATATATCTTTCTTTCTTTTTCTTTTGGGCCTCCTTATCTCGAGAGACAATGGATACGCGCCTGGAGGTGGTCAGTGGTTTGTGAAGCAGCGCCTGGAGTGGCTATAAAGGCCAATTCTGGAGTGACAGGCTCTTCCACAGGTGCTGCAGAGAAATTTGTTCTTATATATATACACACACACCACAGTCCAGGCCCTGAGACTTATATATATATATACACACACCACAGTCCAGGCCCTGATACTTATATATACACACACACACACACCACAGTCCAGGCCCTGATACTTTTATATATATACACACACACCACAGTCCAGGCCCTGATACTTATATATATACAAAAACACCACAGTCCAGGCCCTGAGACTTATATATATATACACACACACCACAGTCCAGGCCCTGAGACTGATATATATACACACACACACACCACAGTCCAGGCCCTGAGACTTATATATACACACACACCACAGTCCAGGCCCTGATACTTAAATATATACACACATAAACAACACAGTCCAGGCCCTGAGACGTATATATATACTCACATAAACACCACAGTCCAGGCCCTGAGACTTATATATATACACACACACACCACAGTCTAGGCCCTGATACTTATATATATACACACACAAACCACAGTCCAGGCCCTGATACTTATATATATATATACACACACACACACCACAGTCCAGGCCCTGATACTTATATATATGCACAAACACCACAGTCCAGGCCCTGATAATTATATATATATATACACACACACCACAGTCCAGGCCCTGAGACTTATATATATATACACAAACACCACAGTCCAGGCCCTGATACATATATATATATATGTATATATACACACACACCACAGTCCAGGCCCTGATACTTATATATATATATATATATATCTATACACACACACCACAGTCCAGGCCCTGATACTTATATATATATATATATATATATATATACACACACCAGAGTCCAGGCCCTGATACTTATATATATGCACAAACACCACAGTCCAGGCCCTGATAATTATATATATATATATATATATATATCTATACACACACACCACAGTCCAGGCCCTGATACTTATATATATATATATATATATATATACACACACCAGAGTCCAGGCCCTGATACTTATATATATACACACACACCACAGTCCAGGCCCTGATACTTATATATTTATATACACATACAACAGTCCAGGCCCTGATACTTATATATATATATATATATATATATACACACACCACAGTCCAGGCCCTGAGACTTCTATATATATACACACACACCACAGTCCAGGCCCTGACACTTATATATATATATACACACACCACAGTCCAGGCCCTGAGACTTATATATATACACACACACACACCACAGTCCAGGCCCTGAGACTTATATATATACACACACACACACACCACAGTCCAGACCCTGATACTTATATATAGGCACAAACACCACAGTCCAGGCCCTGAGACTTATATATATACACAAACACCACAGTCCAGGCCCTGAGACTTATATATATACACAAACACCACAGTCCAGGCCCTGAGACTTATATATATACACAAACACCACAGTCCAGGCCCTGAGACTTATATATATATATACGCACACACCACAGTCCAGACCCTGATACTTATATATATATACACAAACACCACAGTCCAGGCCCTGATACTTATATATATATACACACACACACACCACAGTCCTGGCCCTGAGACTTATATATATATATACACACACACCACAGTCCAGACCCTGATACTTATATATATACACACAAACACCACAGTCCCGGCCCTGATACATATATATGTACACACACACCACAGTCCAGGCCCTGATACTTATATATATGCACAAACACCACAGTCCAGGCCCTGATACTTATATATATATATATACACACACACAACAGTCCAGGCCCTGATACTTATATGTATACACAAACACCACAGTCCAGACCCTGATACTTATATATATGCACAAACACCACAGTCCAGTCCCTGAGACTTATATATATACACACACACACACCACAGTCCAGGCCCTGAGACTTATATATATATATATACACACACACCACAGTCCAGGCCCTGAGACTTATATATATATATGCACAAACACCACAGTCCAGGCCCTGAGACCTATATATATATACACACACACACCACAGTCCAGACCCTGAGAATTATATATATATATACACACACACCACAGTCCAGGCCCTGATACTTACATATATATAAACACACACCACAGTCCAGGCCCTGAGACGTATATATATATATATGCACAAACACCACAGTCCAGGCCCTGATACTTATATATATATATTTATATGCACAAAAACCACAGTCCAGGCCCTGAGACTTATATATATACACACAAACAGCACAGTCCAGACCCTGAGAATTATATATATATATATATACACACACACCACAGTCCAGGCCCTGATTCTTATATATATATATGCACAAACACCACAGTCCAGGCCCTGAGACTTATATATATATATGCACAAACACCACAGTCCAGGCCCTGAGACTTATATATATATATATATGCACAAAGACCACAGTCCAGGCCCTGAGACTTATATATATATGCACAAACACCACAGTCCAGGCCCTGAGACTTATATATATATATATATGCACACACCACAGTCCAGGCCCTGATACTTATGTATATACACACACACACCACAGTCCAGGCCCTGATACTTATATATATACACACAGACACCACAGTCCAGACCCTGATACTTATATATATATACACACAAACACCACAGTCCAGGCCCTGATACTTATATATATGCACAAACACCACAGTCCAGGCCCTGAGACTTATATATATACACACACAAAGACCACAGTCCAGGCCCTGAGACTTATATATATACACACACACACACACCACAGTCCAGACGCTGATACTTATATATATATATATACACACACAAACACCACAGTCCAGGCCCTGATACTTATATATATGCACAAACACCACAGTCCAGGCCCTGAGACTTATATATATACACACACAAAGACCACAGTCCAGGCCCTGATACTTATATATATACACCCACACACACCACAGTCCAGGCCCTGATACTTATATATATATATATACACACACACCACAGTCCAGGCCCTGATACTTATATATATACACACACAGACCACAGTCCAGGCCCTGATACTTATATATATGCACAAACACCACAGTCCAGGACCTGAGACTTATATATATATATATATACACACACCACAGTCCAGGCCCTGATACTTATATTAGAATTAGAATTAGAATATTACAGCGCAGTACAGGCCCTTCAGCCCTCGATGTTGCGCCGATCATCTGACCTACACTATTCCATTTACATCCATATGTCTATCCAATGACCACTTAAATGCCCTTAAAGTTGGCGAGTCTACTACTGTTGCAGGCAGGGCGTTCCACGCCCCTACTACTCTCTGCGTAAAGAAACTACCTCTGACATCTGTCCTATATCTTTCACCCCTCAACTTAAAGCTATGTCCCCTCGTGTTTGCCATCCTCATCCGAGGAAAAAGACTCTCACTATCCACCCTATCTAACCCTCTGATTATCTTGTATGTCTCTATTAAGTCACCTCTCCTCCTCCTTCTCTCTAACGAAAACAACCCCAAGTCCCTCAGCCTTTCCTCGTAAGACCTTCCTTCCATACCAGGCAACATCCTAGTAAATCTCCTCTGCACCCTTTCCAAAGCTTCGACATCCTTCCTATAATGCGGTGACCAGAACTGCACGCAATACTCCAGGTGCGGCCTCACCAGAGTTTTGTACAGCTGCATCATGACCCCGTGGCTCTGAAACTCGATCCCCCTACTAATAAAGGCTAACACACCATATGCCTTCTTAACAGCCCTATTAACCTGGGTAGCAACTTTCAGGGATTTATGTACCTGGATACCAAGATCTCTCTGCTCATCTACACTACCAAGAATCTTCCCATTAGCCCAGTACTCTGCATTGCTGTTACTCCTTCCAAAGTGAATCACCTCACACTTCTCCGCATTAAACTCCATTTGCCATCTCTCAGCCCAGCTCTGCAGCCTATCTATGTCCCTCTGTACCCTACAACACCCTTCGACACTATCCACAACTCCACCGACCTTCGTGTCATCCGCAAATTTACTAACCCACCCTTCTACACCCTCATCCAGGTCGTTTATAAAAATGACAAACAGCAGTGGCCCCAAAACAGAACCTTGCGGTACACCACTAGTAACTAAACTCCAGGATGAACATTTGCCATCAACCACCACCCTCTGTCTTCTTTCAGCTAGCCAATTTCTGATCCAAAGCTCTAAATCACCTTCAACCCCATACTTGCGTATTTTCTGCAATAGCCTACCGTGGGGAACCTTATCAAACGCCTTACTGAAATCCATATACACCACATCCACGGCTTTACCCTCATCCACCTGTTTGGTCACCTTCTCGAAAAACTCAATAAGGTTTGTGAGGCACGACCTACCTTTCACAAAACCGTGCTGACTATCGCAAATGAACTTATTCTTTTCAAGATGATTATAAATCCTGTCTCTTATAACCTTTTCCAACATTTTACCCACAACCGAAGTAAGGCTCACAGGTCTATAATTACCAGGGCTGTCTCTACTCCCCTTCTTGAACAAGGGGACAACATTTGCTATCCTCCAGTCCTCCGGCACTACTCCTGTCGACAATGACGACTTAAAGATCAACAACAACGGCTCTGCAATCTCCTCCCTGGCTTCCCAGAGAATCCTAGGATAAATCCCATCTGGCCCAGGGGACTTATCTATTTTCACTCTTTCCAAAATTGCTAACACCTCCTCCTTGTGAATCTCAATCCCATCTAGCCTAGTAGGCTGTATCTCAGTAATCTCCTCGGCAACATTTTCTTTCTCTACTGTAAATACTGACGAAAAATATTCATTTAACGCTTCCCTATCTCCTCTGATTCCGCACACAACTTCCCACTACTATCCTTGATTGGCCCTGTTCTAACTCTTATCATTCGTTTATTCCTGATATACCTATAGAAAGCCTTAGGGTTTTCTTTGATCCTCTCCGCCAATGACTTCTCGTGTCCTCTCCTTGCTCTTCTTAGCCCTCCCTTTAGATCCTTCCTGGCTAGCTTGTAACTCTCAAGCGCCCTAACTGAGCCTTCACGTCTCATCCTAACATAAGCCGCCCTCTTCCTCTTGACAAGCGCTTCAACTTCTTGAGTAAACCACGGCTCCCTCGCTGGACAACTTCCTCCCTGCCTGACAGGTACATACTTATCAAGGACACGCATTAGCTGCTCCTTGAATAAGCTCCACATTTCGTTTGTGCCCATCCCCTGCAGTTTCCTTCCCCATCCTACACATCCTAAATCTTGCCGAATCGCGTCATAATTTCCTTTCCCCCAGCTATAATTCTTGCCCTGCGGTATATACCTGTCCCTGCCCATCGCTAAGGTAAACCTAACAGAATTGTGATCACTATCGCCAAAGTGCTCACCTACATCTAAATCAAACACCTGGCCGGGTTCATTACCCAGTACCAAATCCAATGTGGCATCGCCCCTGGTTGGCCTGTCCACATACTGTGTCAGAAAACCCTCCTGCACACACTGGACAAAAACAGACCCATCTAAAGTACTCGAACTATAGTATTTCCAGACAATATTTGGAAAGTTAAAGTCCCCCATAACCACTACCCTGTTACTCTCGCTCCTGTCGAGAATCATCTTCGCTATCCTTTCCTCTACATCTCTGGAACTATTCGGAGGTCTATAGAAAACTCCCAACAGGGTGACCTCTCCTCTCCTGTTTCTAACCTCGGCCCATACTACCTCAGTAGACGAGCCCTCAAACGTCCTTTCTGCCGCTGTAATACTTTCCTTGATTAACAATGCCACACACCCCCTCTTTTACCATCTTCTCTATTCTTACTGAAACATCTAAATCCCGGAACCTGCAACATCCATTCCTGCCCCTGCTCTACCCATGTCTCTGAAATGGCCACAACATCAGGATCCCAGGTACCAACCCATGCTGCAAGCTCACCCACCTTATTCCGGATGCTCCTGGCGTTGAAGTAGACACACTTTAAACCAAGTTCTTGCTTGCCAGTGCCCTCTTGCGTCCCTGTAACCTTATCCCCTACCTCACTACTCTCAACAGCCTGTACACTGGAACTACAATTTAGGTTCCCATTCCCCTCCTGATTTAGTTTAAACCCCCCCGAAGAGCACTAACAAATCTCCCCCCCCCCAGGATATTGGTACCCCTCTGGTTCAGGTGAAGACCATCCTGTTTGTAGAGGTCCCACCTACCCCAGAAAGAGCTCCAATTATCCAGGAAACCAAAACCCTCCCTCCTACACCATCCCTGCAGCCACGTGTTCAACTCCTCTCTCTCCCTATTCCTCTCTTCGCTAGCACGTGGCACAGGCAACAACCCAGAGATAACAACTCTGGTTGTTCTCGCTCTAAGCTTCCACCCTAGCTCCCTGAATTTCTGCCTTAAATCCCCATCTCTCTTCCTACCTATGTCGTTGGTGCCTATGTGGACCACGACTTGGGGGTGCTCCCCCTCCCCCTTAAGGATCCCAAAAACACGATCGGAGACATCACGTACCCTGGCACCTGGGAGGCAACACACCAACCGTGAGTCTCTCTCGTTCCCACAGAACCTCCTATCTGTTCCCCTAACTATGGAGTCCCCAATGACTAATGCTCTGCTCCTCTTCCCTTTTCCCTTCTGAGCAACAGGGACAGACTCTGTGCCAGAGACCTGCACCCCATTGCTTACCCCTGGTAAGTCGTCCCCCCCAACAGTATCCAAAACGGTATACCTGTTGTTGAGGGAAACGGCCACAGGGGATCCCTGCACTGCCTGCTGGTTCCCTTTCCTTCCCCTGACGGTAACCCATCTACCTACTTCTTTTACCTGAGGTGTGACTGCCTCCCTATAACTCCTGTCAATAATCCCCTCCGCCTCCCGAATGATCCGAAGTTCATCCAGCTCCAGCTCCAGTTCCCTAACGCGGTCTGCGAGGAGCTGGAGTTGGGTGCACTTCCCGCAGATGCAGTCAGCAGGGACACTCTTGGCGACCCCTACCTCCCACACAAACACCACAGTCCAGGCCCTGATACTTATATATATACACACACACACACCATAGTCCAGGCCCTGAGACTTATATATATATATATATATACACACACACACCACAGTCCAGGCCCTGAGACTTATATATACACACACACACCACAGTCCAGGCCCTGATACTTATATATACACACACACACACACACACCACAGTCCAGGCCCTGATACTTATATATACACACACACACAGCACAGTCCAGGCCCTGATACTTATATATACACACACAAACACCACAGTCCAAGCCCTGATACTTATATATATACACACAAACACCACAGTCCAGACCCTGATACTTATATATATACACACACACCACAGTCCAGGCCCTGATACTTATATATATACACACAAACACCACAGTCCAGGCCCTGATACTTATATATACACACACACACACACCACAGTCCAGGCCCTGATACTTATATATATATATACACAAACACCACAGTCCAGTCCCGGAAACTTATATATATATGCACACACACACCACAGTCCATGCCCTGATACTTATATATACACACACACACACACCACAGTCCAGGCCCTGATACTTATATATATATATACACAAACACCACAGTCCAGTCCCGGAGACTTATATATATGCACAAACACCACAGTCCAGGCCCTGATACTTATATATATACAAAAACACCACAGTCCAGGCCCTGAGACTTATATATATATATACACACACACACCACATTCCAGGCCCTGATACTTATATATATATACACACACACCACAGTCCAGGCCCTGATACTTATATATATATATGCACACACACCACAGTCCAGGCCCTGATACTTATATATATATATACACACACACCACAGTCCATGCCCTGATACTTATATATATATACACACACACACCACAGTCCAGGCCCTGATACTTATATATATATATACACACACACCACAGTCCAGGCCCTGATACTTATATATATATATATATATACACACACCACAGTCCAGGCCCTGATACTTATATATATATATATATACACACACACACACCACAGTCCAGGCCCTGATACTTATATATATATACACACACACACCACAGTCCAGGCCCTGATACTTATATATATATATACACACACACCACAGTCCAGGCCCTGATACTTATATATATATATATATATACACACACCACAGTCCAGGCCCTGATACTTATATATATACAAAAACACCACAGTCCAGGCCCTGAGACTTATATATATATACACACACACACCACAGTCCAGGCCCTGATACTTATATATATATACACACACACCACAGTCCAGGCCCTGATACTTATATATATATATGCACACACACCACAGTCCAGGCCCTGATACTTATATATATATATGCACACACACCACAGTCCAGGCCCTGATACTTATATATATATACACACACACACCACAGTCCATGCCCTGATACTTATATATATATACACACACACACCACAGTCCAGGCCCTGATACTTATATATATATATATATACACACACAGCACAGTCCAGGCCCTGATACTTATATATATATATATATATATATATATATATATATACACAAACACCACAGTCCAGGCCCTGATACTTATATATATACACACAAACACCACAGTCCAGGCCCTGATACTTATATATATATACACACACACACCACAGTCCAGGCCCTGATACTTATATATATATACACACACACACCACAGTCCATGCCCTGATACTTATATATACAAACACACACACACCACAGTCCAGGCCCTGATACTTATATATATGCACAAACACCACAGTCCAGGCCCTGATACTTATATATATATACACACACACACCACAGTCCAGGCCCTGATACTTATATATATATATACACACACACCACAGTCCAGGCCCTGATACTTATATATATATATACACACATACCACAGTCCAGGCCCTGATACTGATATATATATACACACACACACCACAGTCTATGCCCTGATACTTATATATATATATACACACACACACACCACAGTCCATGCCCTGATACTTATATATACACACACACACACACCACAGTCCAGGCCCTGATACTTATGTATATATACACACACACCTCAGTCCAGGCCCTGATACTGATATATATGCACAAACACCACAATCCAGGCCCTGATACTTATATATATATATATATATACACAAACACCACAGTCCAGACCCTGAGACTTATATATATATATGCACAAACACCACAGTCCAGGCACTGAGAGTTATATATACATATATACACACACACCACAATCCAGGCCCTGAGACTTATATATATACACAAACACCACAGTCCAGGCCCTGAGACTTATATATATACACACACAAACACCACAGTCCAGACCCTGAGACTTATATATATTTCTGCACAAACACCACAGTCCAGGCCCTGAGACTTATATATATATATACACACACAAACACCACAGTCCAGGCCCTGATACTTATATATATACACACACACACCACAGTCCAGGCCCTGATACTTTTATATATATACACAAACACACCACAGTCCAGGCCCTGATACTTTTATATATATACACAAACACACCACAGTCCATGCCCTGATACTTATATATATATACACACACACACCACAGTCCATGCCCTGATACTTATATATACACACACACACACACACCACAGTCCAGGCCCTGATACTTATATATATACACACACAAACACCACAGTCCAGGCCCTGATACTTATATATATATACACACAAACAACACAGTCCAGGCCCTGATACATATATATATATATATATATATATACACAAACACCACAGTCCAGGCCCTGATACTTATATATATACACACAAACACCACAGTCCAGGCCCTGATACTTATATATATATACACACACACAAACACCACAGTTCAGGCCCTGATACTTATATATATATACACACACAAACACCACAGTCCAGGCCCTGATACTGATATATATGCACAAACACCACAGTCCAGGCCCTGATACTTATATATATATATATATATATACACACACACACACCACAGTCCAGGCCCTGATACTTATATATATATATATATACACAAACACCACAGTCCAGTCCTGGAGACTTATATATATGCACAAACACCACAGTCCAGGCCCTGATACTTATATATATCCACACACAAACACCACAGTCCAGGCCCTGATACTTATATATATACACACACACACACCACAGACCAGGCCCTGATACTTATATATATGCAAAAACACCACAGTCCATGCCCTGAGACTTATATATATATACACACACACACCACAGTCCAGGCCCTGATACTTATATATATACACACACACCACAGTCCAGGCCCTGATACTTATATATATACACACACACCACAGTCCAGGCCCTGATACTTATATATATATATGCACACACACCACAGCCCAGGCCCTGATACTTATATATATATACACACACACACCACAGTCCATGCCCTGATACTTATATATATATACACACACACACCACAGTCCAGGCCCTGATACTTATATATATCTCCACACACACCACAGTCCAGGCCCTGATACTTATATATATATATATATACACACACCACAGTCCAGGCCCTGATAAGTATATATATATACACACACACACCACAGTCCATGCCCTGATACTTATATATACAAACATACACACCACAGTCCAGGCCCTGATACTTATATATATGCACAAACACCACAGTCCAGGCCCTGATACTTATATATATATACACACACACACCACAGTCCAGGCCCTGATACTTATATATATATACACACACACCACAGTCCAGGCCCTGATACTGATATATATATACACACACACACCACAGTCTATGCCCTGATACTTATATATATATATACACACACACACACCACAGTCCATGCCCTGATACTTATATATACACACACACACACACCAGAGTCCAGGCCCTGATACTTATGTATATATACACACACACCACAGTCCAGGCCCTGATACTGATATATATGCACAAACACCACAATCCAGGCCCTGATACTTATATATATATATATATACACACACACCACAGTCCAGGCCCTGATACTTATATATATATATATACACAAACACCACAGTCCAGACCCTGAGACTTATATATATATATGCACAAACACCACAGTCCAGGCACTGAGAGTTATATATACATATATACACACACACCACAATCCAGGCCCTGAGACTTATATATATACACAAACACCACAGTCCAGGCCCTGAGACTTATATATATATATACACACACAAACACCACAGTCCAGACCCTGAGACTTATATATATATATATATATATGCACAAACACCACAGTCCAGGCCCTGAGACTTATATATACATTCTTTTGGGCCTCCTTATCTCGAGAGACAATGGATACGCGCCTGGAGGTGGTCAGTGGTTTGTGAAGCAGCGCCTGGAGTGGCTATAAAGGCCAATTCTGGAGTGACAGGCTCTTCCACAGGTGCTGCAGAGAAATTTGTTTGTTGGGGCTGTTGCACAGTTGGCTCTCCCCTTGCGCCTCTGTCTTTTTTCCTGCCAACTACTAAGTCTCTTCGACTCGCCACAATTTAGCCCTGTATATATACATATACACACACAAACACCACAGTCCAGGCCCTGATACTTATATATATATATACACACACACCACAGTCCAGGCCCTGATACTTATATATATATACACAAACACACCACAGTCCATGCCCTGATACTTATATATATATACACACAAACACCACAGTCCATGCCCTGATACTTATATATACACACACACACACACACCACAGTCCAGGCCCTGATACTTATATATATATACACACTCACCACAGTCCAGGCCCTGATACTTATATATATACACACACACCACATTCCAGGCCCTGATACTTATATATATATATACACACACACCACAGTCCAGGCCTTGATACTGATATATATGCACAAACACCGCAGTCCAGGCCCTTACTTATATATATATATATATACACACACACCACAGTCCAGACCCTGAGACTTATATATATATACACACACACACACCACAGTCCATGCCCTGATACTTATATATACACACACACACACACCACAGTCCAGGCATAGATACTTATATATATATACACACACACCACAGTCCAGGCCCTGATACTGATATATATACACACACACACAGCACAGTCCAGGCCCTGATACTTATATATATACACAAACACCACAGTCCAGGCCCTGAGACTTATATATATATACACACACACCACAGTCCAGGCCCTGATACTTATATATATACACAAACACCACAGTCCAGGCCCTGAGACTTATATATATATACACACACACCACAGTCCATGCCCTGATACTTATATATACACACACACACACACCACAGTCCAGGCCCTGATACTTATATATATGCACAAACACCACAGTCCAGGCCCTGATACTTATATATATATACACACACACACCACAGTCCAGGCCTTGATACTTATATATATATACACACACACCACAGTCCAGGCCCTGATACTTATATATATACACAAACACCACAGTCCAGGCCCTGAGACTTATATATACATATACACACACAAACACCACAGTCCAGGCCCTGATACTTATATATATATACACACACACCACAGTCCAGGCCCTGATACTTATATATATATACACAAACACACCACAGTCCATGCCCTGATACTTATATATATATACACACACACACCACAGTCCATGCCCTGATACTTATATATACACACACACACCACAGTCCAGGCCCTGATACTTATATATATATACACACACACCACAGTCCAGGCCCTGATACTTATATATATACACACACACCACAGTCCAGGCCCTGATACTTAGATATATATACACACACACCACAGCCCAGGCCCTGATACTGATATATATACACAAACACCACATTCCAGGCCCTGATAATTATATATATACACAAACACCACAGTACAGGCCCTGAGACTTATATATATATACACACACACTCAACAGTCCAGGCCCTGATACTTATATATATATACACACACACCACAGTCCAGGCCCTGATACTTATATATATATATACACACACACCATAGTCCAGGCCCTGATACTTATATATATACAAACACACACACCACAGTCCATGCCCTGATACTTATATATATATACACACACACACCACAGTCCATGCCCTGATACTTATATATATATATACACACACACACCACAGTCCAGGACCTGATACTTATATATATATACACACACACCACAGTCCAGGCCCTGATACTTATATATATATATACACACACACCACAGTCCAGGCCCTGATACTTATATATATATATATATATACACACACACACCACAGTCCATGCCCTGATACTTATATATATATACACACACACACCACAGTCCATGCCCTGATACTTATATATACACACACACACACACACACCACAGTCCAGGCCCTGATACTTATATATATGCACAAACACCACAGTCCAGGCCCTGATACTTATATATATATACACACACACACCACAGTCCAGGCCCTGATACTTAGAGATATATACACACACACCACAGTCCAGGCCCTGATACTTATATATATACGCAAACAGCACAGTCCACGCCCTGATACTTATATATATATATATATAAAAACACACACACCACAGTCCAGGCCCTGATACTTATATATATATACACACACACACCACAGTCCAGGCCCTGATACTTATATATATATATATATATATATACACACACACCACAGTCCATGCCCTGATACTTATATATATATACACACACACACCACAGTCCATGCCCTGATACTTATATATACACACACACACACACCACAGTCCAGGCCCTGATATTTATATATATATATACACACACACCACAGTCCAGGCCCTGATACTTATATATATACACAGACACACCACAGTCCAGGCCCTGATACCTATATATATATATATACACACACACCACAGTCCAGGCCCTGATACTGATATATATGCACAAACACCACAGTCCAGGCCCTGATACTTATATATATATATACACACACACACACCACAGTCCAGGCCCTGATACTTATATATATATATACGCAAACACCACAGTCCAGACCCTGAGACTTATATATATATATGCACAAACACCACAGTCCAGGCCCTGAGACTTATATATATATATACACACACACCACAGTCCAGGTCCTGAGACTTATATATATACACAAACACCACAGTCCAGGCCCTGAGACTTATATATATACACACACAAACACCACAGTCCAGACCCTGAGACTTATATATATATATATATGCACAAACACCACAGTCCAGGCCCTGAGACTTATATATATATCTATATACACACACACCACAGTCCAGGCCCTGATACTTATCTATATATACACACACACCACAGTCCAGGCCCTGATACTTATATATATATACACAAACATCACAGTCCAGACCCTGAGACTTACATAAATACACACACACAAACACCACATTCCAGGCCCTGATACTTATATATATATATATATATATATATACACACACACCACAGTCCAGGCCCTGAGACTTATATATATATACACACACACCACAGTCCAGGCCCTGAGACTTATATATATATACACACACACCACAGTCCAGGCCCTGATACTTATATATACACACACAAACACCACAGTCCAGGCCCTGATACTTATATATATATACACAAACACCACAGTCCAGGCCCTGAGACTTATATATATATACACACACACCACAGTCCAGGCCCTGAGACTTATATATATATACACACACACCACAGTCCAGGCTCTGATACTTAAATATATACACAAACACCACAGTCCAGGCCCTGAGACTAATATATATATACACACACACCACAGTCCAGGCCCTGATACTTATATATATGCACAAACACCACAGTCCAGGCCCTGAGACTTATATATATATATGCACAAACACCACAGTCCAGGCCCTGATACTTATATATACATATACGCACACACCACAGTCCAGGCCCTGAGACTTATATATATATATACACAAACACCACAGTCCAGGCCCTGAGACTTATATATATATATATATACACACACACACCACAGTCCAGGCCCCGATACTTATATATATATATATACACACACACACCACAGTCCAGGCCCTGAGACTTATATATATATATGCACAAACACCACAGTCCAGGCCCTGATACTTATATATACATATACACACACACCACAGTCCAGGCCCTGATACCTATATATATACACAAACACCACAGTCCAGGCCCTGAGACTTATATATATATATACACACACACCACAGTCCAGGCCCTGATACTTATATATATATACACACACACACCACAGTCCAGGCCCTGATACTTATATATATATATACACACACAAACCACAGTCCAGGCCCTGATACTTATATATATATACACACACACACCACAGTCCAGGCCCTGATACTTATATATATATATACACACACACCACAGTCCAGGCCCTGATACTTATATATATGCACAAACACCACAGTCCAGGCCCTGAGACTTATATATATATATATACACACACACCACAGTCCAGGCCCTGATACTTATATATATATATATATACACACACCACAGTCCAGGCCCTGATGCTTATATATATACACACACACACAGAGTCCAGGCCCTGAGACTTATATATATACACACACAAACACCACAGTCCAGGCCCTGAGACTTATATATATACACACACACACCACAGTCCAGGCCCTGATACTTATATATATGCACAAACACACCACAGTCCAGGCCCTGAGACTTATATATATATATATACACACAAACACCACAGTCCAGGCCCTGAGACATATATATATACATATACACACACACCACAGTCCAGGCCCTGATACTTATATATATATGCACACACACCACAGTCCAGGCCCTGAATCTTATATATTTACACACACACACCACAGTCCAGGCCCTGATACTTATATATAAACACACACACACCACAGTCCAGGCCCTGATTCTTATATATATACACAAACACACCACAGTCCAGGCCCTGAGACATATATATATATACACACACACACCACAGTCCAGGCCCTGAGACTTATATATATACACACACACACCACAGTCCAGGCATGATACTTATATATATATACACACACACCACAGTCCAGGCCCTGAGACTTATATATATATATATATATATACACACACACAACAGTCCAGGCCCTGATACTAATATATATACACACACACCACAGCCCAGACAATGAGACTTATATATATGCAAACACACACACACACACACACCACAGCCCAGACACTGAGACTTATATATATGCACACACACACCACAGCCCAGAAACTGAGACTTATATATATGCACACACACTCACACCACAGCCCAGACACTGAGACTTATATATATGCACACACACGCACATCACAGCCCAGACACTGAGACTTATATATATGCACACACACACACATACCACAGCACAGACACTGAGACTTATATATATACACACTCACACCACAGCCCAGACTCTGAGCCTTATATATATGCACACACA
Source organism: Heterodontus francisci (assembly GCF_036365525.1). Lineage (NCBI taxonomy): Eukaryota > Metazoa > Chordata > Chondrichthyes > Heterodontiformes > Heterodontidae > Heterodontus > Heterodontus francisci. Next base: position 74,455 of record NW_027142036.1, on the reverse strand, counting down.
CGAACACACACACACCATAGCACAGACACTGAGACTTATATATATGCACACACGCACCACAGCACAGACACTGAGACATATATATATGCATACACACCACAGCACAGACACTGAGACTGATATATATGCACACACACACACATACCACAGCACAGACACTGAGACTTATATCTTTGCACACACACACACTCACACCACAGCACAGACACTGAGACTGATATATATGCACACACACAGACACACACACATACCACAGCCCAGACACTGAGACTGATATATATGCACACACACACACACACACACTCACACATAGCCCAGAAACTGAGACTTATATATATGCACGCACACTCACACATGCACACACACACACACCACAGCCCAGAAACTGAGACTTATATATGCACACACACTCACACCACAGCCCAGACACTGAGAATTATATATATGCACACACACACGCACACACACACACATCACAGCACAGACACTTAGACTTATATATATGCACACACACACACACACACACACACACACACACATCACAGCACAGACACTTAGACTTATATATATGCACACACACACACGCACGCACACACACACACATCACAGCACAGACACTTAGACTTATATATATGCACACACACACTCACACACACTCCACAGCACAGACAATGAGACTTATATATATGCACACACACGCACACACACACCACTGCACAGACACTGAGATTTATATATATGCACACACACACACACACACACTCACACACACACCACAGCACAGACACTGAGACTTATATATATGCACACACACACACATCACAGTACAGACACTGAGACTTATATGTATGCACACACACACACACACACACACACATCCTCCACAGCACAGACACTGAGACTTATATATATGCACACACACACACACCACAGCACAGACACTGAGACTTATATATATGCACACACACACACACACACACACACCACAGCCCGGACACTGAAACTTATATATATGCACACACACACACCACAGCACAGACACTGAGACTTATATATATGCACACACACACACACACATCACAGTACAGACACTGAGACTTAAATATATGCACACACACACACCACAGCACAGACACTGAGACTTATATATATGCACACACACACACACACACACACACACACCACAGCCCAGACACTGAGACTGATATATATGCACACACACTCACACCACAGCCCAGAAACTGAGACTTATATATATATACACACACACACACACACACACACACACACACACACACACACACACACACACACATACATACACACACACACACACACACACACACATGCCCACACACACATACCACAGCCCAGAAACTGAGACTTATATATGCACACACACTCACACCACAGCCCAGACCCTGAGACTTATATATATGCACACACACACACACACACACACATCACAGCACAGACTCTTAGACTTATATATATGCACACACACACACACACACACACACTCCACAGCACAGACACTGAGACTTATATATATGCACACACACACACACACCACTGCACCTACACTGAGACTTATATATATGCACACACACACACACACCACAGCACAGACACTGAGACTTATATATATGCACACACACACACACCACAGCCCAGACACTGAGACTTATATATATGCACACACACACACACACACACACACACACATACACCACAGCACAGACACTGAGACTTATATATATGCACACACACACACACACACACATACACCACAGCACAGACACTGAGACCTATATATATGCACACACACACACACAGCACAGACACTGAGACTTATATATATGCACACACACAAACACACCACAGCACAGACACTGAGACTTATATATATGCACACACACACACAACAGCACAGACACTGAGACTTATATATATGCACACACACACACACACACACACACTCACACCACAGCCCAGACACTGAGACTTATATATATGCACACACACACACACCACAGCACAGACACTGAGACTTATATATTTGTACACACACACACACTCACACCACAGCACAGACACTGAGACTTATATATATGCACACACACACACACACACACACACACCACAGCACAGACACTAAGACTTATATATATGCATACACACACACACACACACACATACACACACACACAGACACACACCACAGCACAGACACTGAAACTTATATATATGCACACACACACACACACCACAGCACAGACACTGAGACTTATATATATGCATACACACACACATACACACCACAGCACAGAAACTGAGACTTATATATATGCACACACACTCACACCACAGCCCAGACACTGAGACTTATATATGTGCATACACACACACACACACAACAGCACAGACACTGAGACTTATATATATGCACACACACACACACACACACACACACACACTCACACACACACACACACACTCACACCACAGCACAGACACTGAGACTTATATATATGCATACACAAACACACACACACCACAGCCCAGACACTGAGACTTATATATATGCACACACACACACACACACTCACTCCACAGCACAGACACTGAGACTGAGATATATGCACGCACACACACACACTCACACCACAGCCCAGACACTGAGACTTATATATATGCACACACACACACACACACACACACACACACACACACACACACACACACACACACACACACACCACAGCCCAGAAACTAAGACTTATATATATGCACACACACACACACACACACACACACACACACACACACACACACACACACACACACACACACACACACACACACACACACCACAGCCCAGACACTGAGACTTATATATATGCACACACACTCACACCACAGCCCAGAAACTGAGACTTATATACACACACACACACACACACACACACACACGCACACACACACACACCACAGCACAGACACTGAGACGTATATATATGCACACACACCCACACACATACACACACACACACTCCACAGCCCAGACACTGAGATTTATATATATGCATACACACACACACACACACACACAACAGCACAGACACTGAGACTTATATATATGCACACACACACACACACACACACACACACACACGCACCACAGCACAGACACTGAGACTTACACATATGCACACACACACACACACACACACACACACACACGCACCACAGCACAGACACTGAGACTTATATATATGCATACACACACACACACACACCACAGCCCAGACACTGAGACTTATATATATGCACACACACACACACACACACACTCACACCACAGCACAGACACTGAGACTGATATATATGCACACACACACACACTCACACCACAGCCCAGACACTGAGACTTATATATATGCACACACACACACTCCACAGCACAGACACTGAGACTTATATATATGCACACACACACACACACACACCACAGTACAGACACTGAGACTTATATATATGCACACACACACACACACACACACACACCACAGCACAGACACTGAGACTTATATATATGCACACACACACACCACAGCACAGACACTGAGACATATATATATGCACACACATACACACACACACACACACACCACCACAGCACAGACACTGAGACTTATATATATGCACACACACACACACACCACAGCCCAGACACTGAGTCTTATATATATGCACACACACACACTCACACCACAGCACAGACACTGAGACAGATATATAAGCACACACACACACACACACACACACACACACACACACACACACACACACACACCACAGCCCAGAAACTAAGACTTATATATATGCACACACACACACACACACATACACACCACAGCCCAGACACTGAGACTTAAATATATGCACACACACTCACACCACAGCCCAGAAACTGAGACTTATATATACACACACACACACTCACACACACACTCACACCACAGCCCAGACACTGAGACTGATATATATGCACACACACACACAGACACACACACATACCACAGCACAGACACTGAGACTTATATCTTTGCACACACACACACTCACACCACAGCACAGACACTGAGACTGATATATATGCACACACACAGACACACACACATACCACAGCCCAGACACTGAGACTGATATATATGCACACACACACACACACACACACACACTCACACACAGCCCAGAAACTGAGACTTATATATATGCACGCACACTCACACATGCACACACACACACACCACAGCCCAGAAACTGAGACTTATATATGCACACACACTCACACCACAGCCCAGACACTGAGAATTATATATATGCACACACACACGCACACACACAAACATCACAGCACAGACACTTAGACTTATATATATGCACACACACACACACACACACACACACACACATCACAGCACAGACACTTAGACTTATATATATGCACACACACACACGCACGCACACACACACACATCACAGCACAGACACTTAGACTTATATATATGCACACACACACTCACACACACTCCACAGCACAGACAATGAGACTTATATATATGCACACACACGCACACACACACCACTGCACAGACACTGAGATTTATATATATGCACACACACACACACACACACTCACACACACACCACAGCACAGACACTGAGACTTATATATATGCACACACACACACATCACAGTACAGACACTGAGACTTATATGTATGCACACACACACACACACAGATCCTCCACAGCACAGACACTGAGACTTATATATATGCACACACACACACACCACAGCACAGACACTGAGACTTATATATATGCACACACACACACACACACACACACCACAGCCCGGACACTGAAACTTATATATATGCACACACACACACCACAGCACAGACACTGAGACTTATATATATGCACACACACACACACACATCACAGTACAGACACTGAGACTTAAATATATGCACACACACACACCACAGCACAGACACTGAGACTTATATATATGCACACACACACACACACACACACACACACACACACACCACAGCCCAGACACTGAGACTGATATATATGCACACACACTCACACCACAGCCCAGAAACTGAGACTTATATATACACACACACACACACACACACACACACACACACACACACACACACACATACATACACACACACACACACACACACACATGCCCACACACACATACCACAGCCCAGAAACTGAGACTTATATATGCACACACACTCACACTACAGCCCAGACCCTGAGACTTATATATATGCACACACACACACACACACACATCACAGCACAGACTCTTAGACTTATATATATGCACACACACACACACACACACACACCACAGCACAGACACTGAGACTTATATATATGCACACACACACACACCACAGCCCAGACACTGAGACTTATATATATGCACACACACACACACACACACACACACACACACACACACACACACATACACCACAGCACAGACACTGAGACTTATATATATACACACACACACACACACACACATACACCACAGCACAGACACTGAGACCTATATATATGCACACACACACACACAGCACAGACACTGAGACTTATATATATGCACACACACAAACACACCACAGCACAGACACTGAGACTTATATATATGCACACACACACACAACAGCACAGACACTGAGACTTATATATATGCACACACACACACACACACACACACTCACACCACAGCCCAGACACTGAGACTTATATATATGCACACACACACACACACACCACAGCACAGACACTGAGACTTATATATTTGTACACACACACACACTCACACCACAGCACAGACACTGAGACTTATATATATGCACACACACACACACACACACACACACACACACACACACACCACAGCACAGACACTGAGACTTATATATATGCATACACACACACACACACACACATACACACACACACAGACACACACCACAGCACAGACACTGAAACTTATATATATGCACACACACACACACACACCACAGCACAGACACTGAGACTTATATATATGCATACACACACACACACACACCACAGCACAGAAACTGAGACTTATATATATGCACACACACTCACACCACAGCCCAGACACTGAGACTTATATATGTGCATACACACACACACACACAACAGCACAGACACTGAGACTTATATATATGCACACACACACACACACACACACACACACACACACACACACACACACACACACACACTCACACCACAGACACTGAGACTTATATATATGCATACACAAACACACACACACCACAGCCCAGACACTGAGACTTATATATATGCACACACACACACACACACACTCACTCCACAGCACAGACACTGAGACTGAGATATATGCACACACACACACACACTCACACCACAGCCCAGACACTGAGACTTATATATATGCACACACACACACACACACACACACACACACACACACACACGCACCACAGCCCAGAAACTAAGACTTATATATATGCACACACACACACACACACACACACACACACACACACACACACACACACACACACACACACCACAGCCCAGACACTGAGACTTATATATATGCACACACACTCACACCACAGCCCAGAAACTGAGACTTATATACACACACACACACACACACACACACACGCACACACACACACACACCACAGCAAAGACACTGAGACGTATATATATGCACACACACCCACACACATACACACACACACACTCCACAGCCCAGACACTGAGATTTATATATATGCATACACACACACACACACACACACAACAGCACAGACACTGAGACTTATATATATGCACACACACACACACACACACACGCACCACAGCACAGACACTGAGACTTACACATATGCACACACACACACACACACACACACACGCACCACAGCACAGACACTGAGACTTATATATATGCATACACACACACACACACACCACAGCCCAGACACTGAGACTTATATATATGCACACACACACACACACACACACTCACACCACAGCACAGACACTGAGACTGATATATATGCACACATACACACACACACACTCACACCACAGCCCAGACACTGAGACTTATATATATGCACACACACACACTCCACAGCACAGACACTGAGACTTATATATATGCACACACACACACACACACACACACCACAGTACAGACACTGAGACTTATATATATGCACACACACACACACACACACACACACACACACACACCACAGCACAGACACTGAGACTTATATATATGCACACACACTCACCACAGCACAGACACTGAGACATATATATAAGCACACACATACACACACACACACACACACCACCACAGCACAGACACTGAGACTTATATATATGCACACACACACACACACCACAGCCCAGACACTGAGTCTTATATATATGCACACACACACACTCACACCACAGCACAGACACTGAGACTGATATATAAGCACACACACACACACACACACACACACACACACACACACCACAGCCCAGAAACTAAGACTTATATATATGCACACACACACACACACACACACATACACACCACAGCCCAGACACTGAGACTTAAATATATGCACACACACTCACACCACAGCCCAGAAACTGAGACTTATATATACACACACACACACTCACACACACACTCACACCACAGCCCAGACACTGAGACTTATATATATGCACACACACACACACACACACACACACACACACACACACACACACACACACCACAGCCCAGGTACTAAGACTTATATATATGCACACACACACACACACCACAGCCCAGACACTGAGACTTATATATATGCACACACACTCACACCACAGCCTAGAAACTGAGACTTATATACACACATACACACACACACACACACACACACACACACACACACCACAGCACAGACACTGAGACTTATATATATGCACACACACTCACACCACAGCCCAGAAACTGAGACTTATATATATATATACACACACACACACACACACACACACACACACACACACACACACACACACACACACACACACACACCACAGCAGAGACACTGAGACTTATATCTATGCACACACACACACACACCACAGCCCAGACACTGAAACTTATATATATGCACACACACACACCACAGTACAGACACTGAGACTTATATATATGCACACACACACACACACACCACAGTACAGACACTGAGACTTATATATATGCACACACACACACCAAAGCACAGACACTGAGACTTATATATATGCACACACACACACACACACCACAGCCCAGACACTGAGACTTATATATATGCACACACACACACACACACACACACCACAGCCCAGTCACTGAGACTTATATATATATGCACACACTCACACCACAGCCCAGAAACTGAGACTTATATACACACACACACACACACACACACACACACACACACACACACACACACACACACACACACACACACACACACACACACACACACATGCCCACGCACACATACCACAGCCCAGAAACTGAGACTTATATATGCACACACACTCACACCACAGCCCAGACACTGAGACTTATATATATGCACACACACTCACACCACAGCCCAGAAACTGAGACTTATATATGCACACACACTCACACCACAGCCCAGACACTGAGACTTATATATATGCAAACACACACACACACACACACACATCACAGCACAGACACTTAGACTTATATATATGCACACACACACACACACACACACACTCCACAGCACAGACACTGAGACTTATATATATATGCACACACACACACACACACCACTGCACAGACACTGAGACTTATATATATGCACACACACACACACACACACACACACACACCACAGCACAGACACTGAGACTTATAAATATGCACACACACACACACACACACACACACACACACATACACCACAGCACAGACACTGAGACTTATATATATGCACACACACACACCACAGTACAGACACTGAGACTTATATATATGCACACACACACACACACACACACACACACACACACACACACACACCACAGCACAGACACTGAGACTTATATATATGCACACACACACACAACAGCACAGACACTGAGACTTATATATATGCACACACACACACACACACACTCACACCACAGCCCATCACTGAGACTTATATATATGCACACACACACACAAACACCACCGCACAGACACTGAGACTTATATATATGTACACACACACACACACACTCTCACACCACAGCACAGAAACTGAGACTTATATATATGCACACTCACACACACACACACACACCACAGCACAGACACTGAGACTTATATATATGCATACACACACACACACACACACACACACACACACACACATACACACACACGCACACACCACAGCACAGACACTGAGACTTATATATATGCACACACACACACACACACACACACCACAGCACAGACACTGAGACTTATATATATGCATACACACACACACACACATCACAGCACAGAAACTGAGACTTATATATATGCACACACACACACACACCACAGCCCAGACACTGAGACTTATATATATGCACACACACTCACACCACAGCCTAGAAACTGAGACTTATATACACACATACACACACACACACACACACACCACAGCACAGACACTGAGACTTATATATATGCACACACACTCACACCACAGCCCAGAAACTGAGACTTATATATATACACACACACACACACACACACACACACACACACACACACACACACACACACACACACACACACACACACACACACACCACAGCAGAGACACTGAGACTTATATCTATGCACACACACACACACACCACAGCCCAGACACTGAAACTTATATATATGCACACACACACACCACAGCACAGACACTGAGACTTATATATATGCACACACACACACACACACCACAGTACAGACACTGAGACTTATATATATGCACACACACACACCAAAGCACAGACACTGAGACTTATATATATGCACACACACACACACACACCACAGCCCAGACACTGAGACTTATATATATGCACACACACACACACACACACACACACACCACAGCCCAGTCACTGAGACTTATATATATATGCACACACTCACACCACAGCCCAGAAACTGAGACTTATATACACACACACACACACACACACACACACACACACACACACACACACACACACACACACACACACACACACACACACACATGCCCACACACACATACCACAGCCCAGAAACTGAGACTTATATATGCACACACACTCACACCACAGCCCAGACACTGAGACTTATATATATGCACACACACTCACACCACAGCCCAGAAACTGAGACTTATATATGCACACACACTCACACCACAGCCCAGACACTGAGACTTATATGTATGCAAACACACACACACACACACACATCACAGCACAGACACTTAGACTTATATATATGCACACACACACACACACACACACACTCCACAGCACAGACACTGAGACTTATATATATATGCACACACACACACACACCACTGCACAGACACTGAGACTTATATATATGCACACACACACACACACACACACACACACACACACCACAGCACAGACACTGAGACTTATAAATATGCACACACACACACACACACACACACACACACACACACATACACCACAGCACAGACACTGAGACTTATATATATGCACACACACACACCACAGTACAGACACTGAGACTTATATATATGCACACACACACACACACACACACACCACAGCACAGACACTGAGACTTATATATATGCACACACACACACAACAGCACAGACACTGAGACTTATATATATGCACACACACACACACACACACTCACACCACAGCCCATCACTGAGACTTATATATATGCACACACACACACACACACCACCGCACAGACACTGAGACTTATATATATGTACACACACACACACTCACACCACAGCACAGAAACTGAGACTTATATATATGCACACTCACACACACACACACACACCACAGCACAGACACTGAGACTTATATATATGCATACACACACACACACACACACACACACACACACACATACACACACACGCACACACCACAGCACAGACACTGAGACTTATATATATGCACACACACACACACACACACACACCACAGCACAGACACTGAGACTTATATATATGCATACACACACACACACACACCACAGCACAGAAACTGAGACTTATATATATGCACACACACTCACACCACAGCCCAGACACTGAGACTTATATATATGCACACACACGAACACACACATACCACAGCACAGACACTGAGACGTATATATATGCACACACACACACACACACACTCACACCACAGCCCAGACACTGAGACTTATATATATGCACACACACACACACACACTCACACCACAGCCCAGACACTGAGACTTATATATATGCACACACACACACACACACACACACACACACACACACACACACCACAGCCCAGAAACTAAGACTTATATATATGCACACACACACACACACACACTCACACACACACACACACACACACACACACACACACCACAGCCCAGACACTGAAACTTATATATATGCACAGACACACACCACAGCACAGACACTGAGACTTATATATATGCACACACACACACACACACCACAGTACAGACACTGAGACTTATATATATGCACACACACACACCACAGCACAGACACTGAGACTTATATATATGCACACACACACACACACACCACTGCCCAGACACTGAGACTTATATATATATGCACACACACACACACACACACACACACACACACCACAGCCCAGTCACTGAGACTTATATATATATGCACACACACACACACACTCACACCACAGCCCAGAAACTGAGACTTATATACACACACACACACACACACACACACACACACACACACACACACACACACACACACACACACACACATGCCCACACACATACCACATCCCAGAAACTGAGACTTATATATGCACACACACTCACACCACAGCCCAGACACTGAGACTTATATATATGCACACACACTCACACCACAGCCCAGAAACTGAGACTTATATATGCACACACACTCACACCACAGCCCAGACACTGAGACTTATATATATGCACACACACACACACACACACACACATCACAGCACAGACACTTAGACGTATATATATGCACACACACACACACACACTCCACAGCACAGACACTGAGACTTATATATATATGCACACACACACACACACACCACTGCACAGACACTGAGACTTATATATATGCACACACACACACACACACACGCACACCACAGCACAGACACTGAGACTTATAAATATGCACACACACACACACACACACACACACACACACACACACATACACCACAGCACAGACACTGAGACTTATATATATGCACACACACACACCACAGTACAGACACTGAGACTTATATATATGCACACACACACACACACACACACACACACCCACACACACACACACACCACAGCACAGACACTGAGACTTATATATATGCACACACACACACAACAGCACAGACACTGAGACTTATATATATGCACACACACACACACACACACACTCACACCACAGCCCATCACTGAGACTTATATATATGCACACACACACACACACACCACCGCACAGACACTGAGACTTATATATATATGTACACACACACACACACACACTCACACCACAGCACAGACACTGAGACTTATATATATGCACACTCACACACACACACACACACCACAGCACAGACACTGAGACTTATATATATGCATACACACACACACACACACACACACACATACACACACACGCACACACCACAGCACAGACACTGAGACTTATATATATGCACACACACACACACACACACCACAGGACAGACACTGAGACTTATATATATGCATACACACACACACACACACCACAGCACAGAAACTGAGACTTATATATATGCACACACACTCACACCACAGCCCAGACACTGAGACTTATATATATGCACACACACGAACACACACATACCACAGCACAGACACTGAGACTTATATATATGGACACACACACACACACACACACACTCACACCACAGCCCAGACACTGAGACTTATATATATGCACACACACACACACACTCACACCACAGCCCAGACACTGAGACTTATATATATGCACACACACACACACACACACACACACACACACACACACACACACACACACACACCACAGCCCAGAAACTAAGACTTATATATATGCACACACACACACACACACACACACACACACACCACAGCCCAGAAACTAAGACTTATATATATGCACACACACTCACACCACAGCCCAGAAACTGAGACTTATATACACACACACACACACACACACACACACACACACACACATACACACACACACACACACACACACACACACACACACACACACACACACACACACACACACACCACAGCCCAGACACTGAGATTATATATATGCAAACACACTCACACCACAGCCCAGAAACTGAGACTTATATATACACACACACACACACACACACGCACACACACACACACACTACAGCACAGACACTGAGACTTATATATATGCACACACACCCACACACATACACACACACACACTCCACAGCACAGACACTGAGACATATATATATGCACACACACACACACACACACACACACACACATACCACAGCACAGACACTGAGACTTACATATATGCACACAAACACACACACACTCACACCACAGCCCAGACACTGAGATTTACATATATGCACACACACGAACACACACACAGCACAGCACAGACACTGAGACTTATATATGTGCATACACACACACACAACAGCACAGACACTGAGACTTATATATATGCACACACACACACACACACACACACACACACACACACACACGCACCCACCACAGACACTGAGACTTACATATATGCACACACACACACACACACACACACACACACACACACACACACACACACATGCCCACACACATACCACATCCCAGAAACTGAGACTTATATATGCACACACACTCACACCACAGCCCAGACACTGAGAC
>NW_027142036.1:55000-57500 GCF_036365525.1 Heterodontus francisci | reverse complement strand
CACACACATGCCCACACACACATACCACAGCCCAGAAACTGAGACTTATATATGCACACACACTCACACCACAGCCCAGACACTGAGACTTATATATATGCACACACACTCACACCACAGCCCAGAAACTGAGACTTATATATGCACACACACTCACACCACAGCACAGACACTGAGACTTATATATATGCACACACACTCACACACACACACACATCACAGCACAGACACTTAGACTTATATATATGCACACACACACACACACTCCACAGCACAGACTCTGAGACTTATATATATGCACACACACACACACACCACTGCACAGACACTGAGACTTATATATATGCACACACACACACACACACACACACCACAGCACAGACACTGAGACTTATAAATATGCACACACACACACACACACACACATACACCACAGCACAGACACTGAGACTTATATATATGCACACACACACACCACAGTACAGACACTGAGACGTATATATATGCACACACACACACACACACACACACACACACACCACAGCACAGACACTAAGACTTATATATATGCACACACACACACAACAGCACAGACACTGAGACTTATATATATGCACACACACACACACACACACACTCACACCACAGCCCATCACTGAGACTTATATATATGCACACACACACACACCACCGCACAGACACTGAGACTTATATATATGTACACACACACACACACACTCACACCACAGCACAGACACTGAGACTTATATATATGCACACTCACACACACACACACACACCACAGCACAGACACTGAGACTTATATATATGCATACACACACACACACACACCACAGCACAGAAACTGAGACTTATATATATGCACACACACTCACACCACACCCCAGACACTGAGACTTATATATATGCACACACACGAACACACAAATACCACAGCACAGACACTGAGACTTATATATATGCACACACACACACACACACACACACGCACACTCACACCACAGCCCAGACACTGAGACTTATATATATGCACACACACACACACACACACTCTCACACCACAGCACAGACACTGAGACTGATATATATGCACACACACACACACACACTCACACCACAGCCCAGACACTGAGACTTATATATATATGCACACACACACACACACACACACACACACACACACGCACACACACACACACCACAGCCCAGAAACTAAGACTTATATATATGCACACACACACACACACACACACACACACACACACACACACACACACACACACACACACACACACACAGCCCAGACACTGAGACTTATATATCTGCACACACACTCACACCACAGCCCAGAAACTGAGACTTATACACACACACACACACACACACACACACACACACACACACACACACACCACAGCCCAGATACTGAGACTTATATATATGCAAACACACTCACACCACAGCCCAGAAACTGAGACTTATATACACACACACACACACACACACACACGCACACACACACACCACAGCACAGACACTGAGACTTATATATATGCACACACACCCACACACATACACACACACACACTCCACAGCACAGACACTGAGACTTATATATATGCACACAAACACACAACTCTCACACCACAGCCCAGACACTGAGATTTACATATATGCACACACACGAACACACACACACCACAGCACAGACACTGAGACTTATATATGTGCATACACACACACACAACAGCACAGACACTGAGACTTATATATATGCACACACACACACACACACGCACCACAGCACAGACACTGAGACTTACATATATGCACACACACACACACACACACACACTCCACAGCACAGACACTGAGACTTATATATATGCACACACACACACACACACCACTGCACAGACTCTGAGACATATATATATGCACACACACACACACACACACACCACAGCACAGACACTGAGAATTATAAATATACACACACACACACACACACACATACACCACAGCACAGACACTGACACATATATATATATATATGCACACACACACACCACAGTACAGACACTGAGACTTATATATATGCACACACACACACACACACACACACACACACACCACAGCACAGACACTGAGACTTATATATATGCACACACACACACAACAGCACAGACACTGAGACTTATATATATGCACACACACACACACACACACACTCACACCACAGCCCATCACTGAGACTTATATATATGCACACACACACACACACACACCACCGCACAGACACTGAGACTTATATATATGTACACACACACACACACACACACTCACACCACAGCACAGACACTGAGACTTATATATATGCACACTCACACACACACACACACACCACAGCACAGACACTGAGACTTATATATATGCATACACACACACACACACACACACACACACACACATACACACA